>NC_133653.1:21031647-21331647 GCF_009905375.1 Apium graveolens
AGAAAAAAAGATGGGAATGTGTTAAAATATAATGTACATCCATTAAATGTCTCTAGATTCATCTCACATATGTGAGAAAATTAAAGGCACATGTATTCGTACTTTATTAATCAATGTATTGGTCTACAAGCATGTATTATATAGAATGACGTTTATAATTTGTAGTGAGTCTTGAACTATACATTTATATAAGTGTCTAAACCTTTCTATAAAGTCTTGTGAAGATCATTGGAATAATATAAAAAAATTAAGTAAAATTATGTTTTGTTCAAATGTAAATGTGTGTGAGTCAGCATCAAAGTGATTGTTTTTCTTAAATCATTCTCTTGTTTAAGTTTTGAGTGAGAAACTTTTCTTCCATCATGGAGATTTTTACTAATGTGTATCTGAAGTCCAAAAAAACTAGGGAATGAGATGATTCACATACTTTTGTTGCACTCTCACACATGTGCAACCATTGATTGCATGTTCATCTCCCATTACTTGGATGCTTTTAGTAGTGATGCTTCGGCGGTCTTCATATCATCGGAATGGGGTACCGAGCACTAACATCTGGTATACATCCAACACTTGCATCTAGCATACACGTAGGGTGCAAGAATGCGTGTATAGACAGGGTACCCATCACTCGTATTTGGCATACGTGTAACACCCCCATATCCGGGTCAGGATTGGGTGTCACTAAAAAACTTTATAATATAAACCTGTATATTAAAATAAATATACAGATAACCCTTTAATATTCCGGATTGATTATAGGTTATGGTATGAAACAAGAATCTAACCTTCTAAAATTACAATATCTAAAATACAATTTCATTACCTTTTTACTAATTTCTCATATGATCACTCTGACAACTCCAAATCCCATTCAGCGGCAATCTCTTCACTTTTGCAGTCTATTGAAAGTTATTCACTTTGCCCTTATTTGATACTGAAAGAAAATAGGATTTCACAAAGTAAGAGTGAGCCAAAAATGCCCAGCAAGTATCATAAATTGTTTCCAAGTATTAGATCAAAGAAACTTTTGGGAACGATTTTTGAATGATTTCAAAATATCTTTATTTATTTAAAACAGTTTAGCGAATAAAACATCGGCCCTCATTGGCCTTTAATCATAAATCACCTTTTTTGTAAAAGAACAGGGAACGTTTCACTATTTTATCTCTTTGAATCAAATCTTTATTTGATTTTGTAATCATAAACTATTCAAGAAGGAATGCCATTAATGGTGATCAATAATAAATTAGACTAGACACTAGAAACCAACATATCCACTATAACATGCTGATCAATCAGGATATAGTGCGGATCTATACCCAACGGCATAGACCCAACCAACATATGGGTACCCAGGAAATTATGGCCTAATAATCAAGGGACCAGCCATCTATGGCTCTTAGGGTCCTATTTATTCCTGGCCCTTATCGTAACCATCCAGTCCGTGGAGTATTTTAATATCAAATCATTTTGATTTCAAAACATCCAATTTAGGGTTCGCGAATAACCCGAAAGAATGGGTATTTGCTCAAGAGATCAATCGATAATCAATGAACAAGATCAAAAGGCACTTGCATAAATAAGAGTAATTGCAGTAAAATACAAAAACATTTAACTATTCTGAACTTAGAATAGGACGAAAGAAAATATTTTCAGTATTTTAGAAGAAAGGTATGAATACTTGCCTCAATTGATAAACCTCTGATCTTTAACTATCTGCCATATCACTCAGTCCGATGTATCTGTATTTCCATTGACAGGCTACTTGACCTTTCTTATCATTCACCATTTCAGGTTTATCTTTATTCTGTATCCACTTGTTTCATTACTACACGTAATCAGGCTATACTTTTACAATCTATGTCTGGCTTTGAATGCCTCGCACTATGTGTATCTATCATAAAAGATACCATTCAATTAACTAATAATATATAATTTTCTAGTCTATACATTTATCCTTATCGTCTACCCGCCCGATAATAACAGATAAGATCATCTTTAATCATATAAAGTTTAATCAACACATGGACTCATAATTCACATAACACATAAACACACAAGGCACGTATCCCATATTTCGTATAACACATAGTCACATAATTCATGTAGCACATGAGTTGAATAGTCAAAAGATAGGTCTCGATACGTTTAGAATTGAAATCGAGTCAGAAAAGAGTATTTTATTGATCAATAACCGACTCTGAATGATTCATAAAACAAATGCCCTTTTGATACAAAAGAATTTAGGTCTCGAAACATTTTTAATAGAAGCAAAATATTTTTCTGAGTCCAGAGGCGTTCGTTTCGTATTAAATGGACGAACGGTCTATTTAACACGAATTTTTGAACATTTTTCAGAATTAAAATGGGTCTACGAATCATTTTATAATTAAATTTAGGGTTTGAACACCCGTATCCGACTTTAAAATAATTTTATAATAATTATAGAGCCTTAAAAATAATTTAAAATAATATTTTAAAGCTTGAAACTAATTTTCAGAATTTTTAAATAAAAATAAATAATTAAATCAAATTAAATAATCTATTAAAATTAAATAATAACTAATTAAATAATTAATCCATTAATATTTAAATTAATTGACTAATAAAATAATTAATTACAACTAAAATTAATTAATTAAATAATTTAAATTTAGTTTGGAATTAAAAATAATTTTCTAAAATTAAATAATGAATTTTTAAAATATTAAAATAATAAAAAAATCAATTTTTGAAAATATTATAAAAGGAAAATGCCATTTCTGCAAATATTTAAACTTAATTGTGATTTTTGATATTTTTATAAACAAAATCTAAATTTTATAAAGTTTTGAAACTACACGGACTAAAACATAAATCTCGCAAAAGTTTAGAGACTTTTCTGTAATCCTTCTGTCGTCCCCGACCTACGCCGGCAGTCGCCATTGCCAGCAACCCCGAAATACACCAAACTGTTTAGAATCATAGAACGTAATACCAGGGACTTATACCATAATTTAGAATCAACAAACAACGAATAGATTGATCGGAAAATCCGTCTGAAACTTCGTCGGCGACGAACTCGAACCTTTTTCTGGCGAAGTCGATTAAGCTATTCTAGGAATCGTCTGTAAATGTCCAATATATCATTCGACTTGTTTTTCCACGATCTACACAACCATGTAATCAATTTCATCTAATAACCCCTAACAAAGAAACTCCTAGTTTTCAATTGAAATTATTCAACACACAAACCCTAATTTTTTAAATTCGAAAATTAAACTCAATTTTCTATATGTTATTGAACTCCAAATTCAACATATAATATACCAAAATGATCAATCATCAATCACACAAACAACTTCAAAATCAAAATTTCATATTTTAATCATAATTAAATTCGAATTAAAATAAATAAATAGGAAAATAATCTTGATTCCTGCACTGAAATTGAAGATTGATTCAGAAAGTACTTTTCGAGAGCTTCGATTTGATTTATGGCACGCCCGAATCGGAGTTCGATAACGCCTTCGTTCGAGGGTTTGATTTTCAAGAACGTAATGAAAAATTAGGGTTTTCTCTGTATTTTATATATTTTTACTGATTGATTATGATTATACGAATAAAATAAAATAATAAAAGGGCTATTTATATTTATGTAATATTGGTTCATTTTGGATCGTATTGGATCGATAAATTATTTACTTAGCCGCTAAGTAACTTCAAAAATGATCCGATTTGATACCCGTATTGGATAATTATCCAAACCGGACTATTTATAAAACACTTTATACGAAAACAATGTAATATTATCCCATCTTTTGAGAATACGGGTTTTGTTGATTTATCGAAATAATTATCGTATCGAAAATTTTGTGCCGGGCCGCGCACGGGTAAAACCGTAATCCGAATCGAAAAAGTAAAAAATACGGAAAATATCCGGAATTATGAGATTAGGTTATGAAGAAGTTTTTGGAAGAGTTTCCGGGTTGTAAAAACGTAAAAACGGTTGAAGGATGATTCCCGGCTTTATAAAATAATTTTGTAATTATTTTGAAAATAATTAATAAATTCATAAATCTTTATAAAATCATATAACACTCCAAAAATTACCAGAAAAATACCATAGTTATCTATATTTTATTCTCGACGTAATTAAATTAACATACTCACATTTTATTATATATAAACATCGAAATATTATTATCAACCATCGGATAATTCACCAAAAATTCACATAATAATCACATAATAATCATTTATTGATAAAAATAATTAAACCCTATGTCCCGGATGTTACATCCTTCCCCCCTCAAAAGGATTCTCTCCTCAGAATCATACTAAGGATCAGATAATGATATATTCAAGTATTTCACTTCCACTTCCTCAGGTTGATCACTCAACCTTACAACTTTTCATAAACTTTTACTCGCAATATCACTCATTATTTAACAGCTTCTCGCTGACATCATATTCTATTAGTTGCTCATATAACTCAACTCAAGCCTCCATTTTATATATAATGGAGCTAGATTACCCTTCTTGAATATACATATATAAACACCCTATTATCCTGCTATACATGTGGCGGTGAAGCCAACTCACTTACACTTATTCTGCCTATTTTACTGTTCCAAAAGGACCAACATAACGCATATAAATTTTTTTTCTTTCTAATTCTAGTAATTCGTGCTTATAAATGTTTCTAATAGTTATTGATTGTTGAATTTCATTCCCACATGTCTCTTTGTTCAATCAACCTAGTTCGTAATCGCTTCCAATTCCATTCAAGGTTCTTTCATCGTTCTCTTAATCTTCTTGTCCATCTACGAATGGTATATCGAAACTCTGTATATTTAATTTCTAATGTTCTCAAAATTACTTCAGAATTAAGAATTAATGAGAAAATCCCGAGGGGATATGATTGACGCACAAACAAATTATCATACTTTACTTCCCTTCAATCACAATCGAGTAGAGAGATTTACTAACCTGGAGGCATCACCTGTATATTCCAACCCATATTATCATTTATTTTTGTTCCAAGGAGTTCTTATACAAAACTAACTGCCATGCTCTCCCTTGACGTGTAGTCACATATAACATTTATTCTTTTCTTTATGTCACATTATCAGAAAATCTTCTTTCACATCTATGTCCTGTATCATATTCTTAGAATAACGTGAGTCCCTTAAGTCAACAATGTTTAGCCAAATTTGCCTCATTTAGTTCTACATTACTTAATATTTGTTCATCTAGGAGTGGTATATACTATTCTGGTTCGACATAATTCATCGTATTCTAAATATTTCTGTCACATTTCCAATCAAATATTATTGATCATTTACAATCAATTCCTCGATCTGATGACGTATCACCATTTCTTCAAGCAACAACTAACCCACTTATTGGACAAGCTGTTCATTAATAAAAGAGAATGACCAGGTTTGGGATAACTAATCAATAATGATTCAACTGATGTTTTTCCCCCATTTACTCTTCATGTCTGGTCGCTAGATATTTCTTTTAGCCCTCGGTACTTAATCGTATTCCTAGGATGAATTCCCTATCTCAATTAACAAATGTTTCATTCAATTATTCAATTTATTTCTGTCCAAAATTATTAGATTAAGTAATAATATCAATCCATTCCAATCCATACTTGAATCTGATAGCGCAGCACAATCTTCTTGTAGCAATATCAACTTATTCCTCAGGTAACGTATTCATTAAAAAGAGAATGGTCGGGTTTAGTTAACTTAACCTTAATAATTTCAATACCGCTTGCTTCATTTTTGGTTTTCAAGTGATTCTCGATATCGCTCCTTAATGAGCTATATTCATTTTTTAAAAGGTTACGGTAATAGGTTCACCTTCTGATGCTGGCTTTGATTCTTCAATAAATATGGTATTTACTTACACGCCCTTCTATTTCCATTCTTATGCCATGTCAATTCATACCTTTGTTTAAATTTCCATATTCAATCACAGTTTTCGAATGAATTTCCTATCTCCAAATATAGGCATCTCACTCCACGCCGTATAGTAGCTTTGGTATCGTGACGTTCATAACTTTCTTATATCCTGGACAATCTTATAAAATTTATTTATCATCCTTTTAATTCCACTTTCCTTTCTAGCCAAGTTCTCCATTCTCATGACTCATTATCTCTTCTTAACATAAGCGATTCCTTCTTTCTAATTGTACTAATTTGGGTTATCATTAGGTAAACCATTATGTGATTAACACTGGAATGAAAGCTTTCTACAAATATTTGAATTCTTATCAAAATCCATTGTGAGCTACTTTCTTCACCTTACTAACACCATCACTAATCGCACAACTTTCATTTTAATCCACTCCAACTATTCTCTGTTACATCTCTGGCTTATTCGTATTAAAGATATGTTTTAAATTATTGAGGTCTATGCCCATTATACATCATCTTTCCTGCATAATCAAGACATCTCATTTTTTAGTTCACATGCCAACATTGTCAGCTTATACCATACATCAAATACTTGTATTCACAAGTTCTCCGATATTTTGGAATTATTCTTATATTTTGTCATTCTATATTGATATACCTGCAAATCCTTTACTAACACTTTATTGCAGAAGATAAAATTTCTTAAATCATTTACAACATCCATATTAGCGTAGTTCCTAATTTCTTCTTTATTCAATCTCTCTTCTTCATTCTCTTCCTTCCTTCTCTTGGTTCTTATCTTGACCCTTGTGTTCTTGAAAACATTCTTCTCACTCGCATGTGTAAATAATGTTTTAATTATCTTATCTATTGTAAAGGCATATTTATCCAATTAAAACCTCGCACACTTGCAGTAATATTGCGCTAATTCCGCTAAACTTCTGAATTTTACTGGTATCCTTACTTCCTCCAAATTTCTCATTGCTTTGACTTTGGATATGAAAATCACATCAGAATTTGACTTAATCTAATTGGAATCGATTTCCATCTAACTGATCATAAGTTGGTAAAATTACCCAATTAACTCTTTTAATTGATCAATCGAACCAAGTGATGACTAGCTAAATGAAATCGAAGACCAATTATATAAAGTTAATTTGGCTACAACCACTTCTTTCAGGAACCGAGATTGCAATCATTTGGAGTATCAACATGAATATAATAACGCACGAAAATATACTTTTGCCTTTAAAAGTAGGGTATTTTTATAAAATTTGGGCAGCATCTCCTCTATATTATGGACTACCAGTCGGACTCAAGCCGACACCAACAATCAACCAAACAATCAACCAACCAAATCAATCCACCATCATGGACTCATCCTTTCACCATACTTCAGAAAATATCATACTGATATCTACATATACTACTGACTAACATAGCATACATCTTTTTATCAAATTAGGGACATAACCATGTCTTTCATTTATTCCTTCAAAATATCTCGAAACCCCACTAATGAATATAAAAAATTGTTCTGCTGTTTCTCAAAAACTTTATTCCAGGATTCTTCTAGTTCATTATTAAGCTCTTTAATTAATAATTCATTTCACTTATACATGTTCATAAACCCGTTCTAAAGATATCTTTTAATCTTATTTTTCCATGGATCATACTTGTATATGGATACTTTTAAGAACCTATACTGCATCTTTCAACCGATCAAACAAATCCTCTACCCTTGAGAATATATGCTTCTACTCCTTAGTTAACTTGTCTAATTTCAGATGACCAACACATGGTCTCAATCCACACTTTCATATTCTATGAAAACTCATTTGGTTCTAAAGCATTATTTCTTAAAAGATTTGATGCAGTTGGATCACCATTTCTTTATCTCTGTTTATATTTTCCTATTCGGAACTTTAATCGCTGGTTCAATTATGGGCGTCAAATTTACCATAACTCACTTACTTGAGTTGAACCACCTAATAATTCCTTAAAGAACACGCTCAAAATTTATTTGTAACTAGAATTTCTTCGATCTTGAATCTTCAGGATAATTATCTCCCATATGATTGGAGTGTGCTTCATCTTCTCACGTATTAATCGCTTGTCTTAGTCATTATTGAGAATTCTTTCATCTACTTCTATTGTCTCGTCAATCATTCACCTCGTCTGATGTACACAACTTCACTTTCTTATTTTTCTAGTTAATTCATCTAATATGGTTCGTAGATTACTTCAATTCATGCCAAAATCTCAGACTTGAAACATATCATTTATATAGATTTCTTCTTCTGATTTGATGTCATCGTGACAACCGCGTTAGTGGCATAGTGATTCTTCTTTGCCTGAAAATGTCCACCATTTATTGGCGTGTAATTATTCGTACTCAGCATGTAATTTCATCTGCTACATGAGGTCATTTCACTTCTTTTAAAAAGCTCAAAGAGTGGACTTTACACAAGAAGAGAATTTGTGTATATGATTCTGATTGAAAATCTTCTGTAAAGAGTAAGAGTACAAGGAAACAATCAGAAAGATCCATAAATCAATAAGTCATAACTGAAGAGGAAAGAATGAATGATGATTTAGATAGGAATGAGACAACCATATTTGTAATCAAGATGGCCAGTCTTTCATACTATATGGCATACATCACATGATTAGGTGGCATCCCACCAGACTCTTCGTCATTTCGACAAAGCGTCACATCATAACACTGTTTGTCTTGATCATAAAGAAATAATTTAAAAGGGATACAACAAATTTTCTTTCCTTCTTATCTCATATATCACTGAGAGAAGCTCACACATATTCAAGAATCGAGAAGAGTAAACGCAGTCATAGAAAAGAATGACATCGTTGGTTGCCATCTACATTTCGCTTATGCATGATTTCAGGGCTCGTTCGAGTAACAGATCTTAGATCCATATATGATGATAGATTCAGAATGTCTTCTGGAAATACCTTTAACGTTTTAACAATCTGAGCATAATTGTCTTCTCGTTGGATTTCCCGTCATTACTTCTTGCTTCATCCCTGCCATGTAAATCTGGTATTTTTAGCATCATACTTCCATATTCGATACTTTAATAATTTGACCATAATCGCGTTCTGACGGAATTTATAATCATAATTTTTAATTTCTTCTATGCCACGTAGCATAATCATTAATCCTGCAATGCCTCGACTCCATCGATAGAAATATTATTCTTTCTCAATTGTCTGAAAGATTCTTTCATTTTCTTCAATCATCCTTGAGCTTCTTTTGGGTCAACGAACCCATTTTAAACTTTAATGATTCCATAAATTGAATAAATAACATTTCCGCACGTTGATTTGATTGTTGATATTATTAACCCAGGTTTGCACTCTCCTTCCGAGGAAATTTTAAACCTCTCCGTATTAGCGGCTCTACTTGGCCCTTAGAATTAACAATACTGAGTTGATCAAATATTTTTCCAGGTAATCTAATACTTATAGCAACAAGAAATCAAGTAGTAATTTGACAACAAAAATTTTAAAATATATTTTGTTTAAAGATCTTTTAGAAATTCTGTTAAGAAAGTCTTTTTTGAAAACTTATTTTAGAATTATGAAAATCGAACATCTGATCGTCCTTACTATATGAGTTGGTTGTTGTTCTCCTCAACCAGAACAAGGTATCTAATTTTAGAAATAACCACATAAGGGTCTATCCACTTCAGTATATCTTATCCCTTATTGGGTTCATTTCGGCTTCATTAGTCGACAAAAACTTAATTTACCGTTGCATACCATTTTATTTGTAACTCTAACTCCAGTGCTGACATCTGGTACTATCTTTGATATTTTCATCATCGTCCTTGAAGTCATATTTATATCCAGTTAATGCAATTCAACATTTTAACCACAAATAAAAGCATATCTTCTTGTTAATCTTTAGTATATCTAATAAAAAAATATCATTCCTTGCGCGGCGCCCGAAAATTGATAAGAAGATTTTCGCCACAGTGGTTCCTTTAAACTCGCGACGTTGGCTCTTCGTCAGCTTCAGTCAACTCGTTACCTCCAGTCTAAAACTTGTCCTACTACATAATTCTAAGTTGGATCATCCTGAAACTCATCTCTCTTTACTTATACAAAGTTCTCACGTGAATTAATATCCATCTTTAAAACCACATAAAAGCAGGGTGATTTACCCATTCTCCGTTGAGCTGTCGACTCTTCGCAATCATAGGATCTGGGAACTCAATATATCTATATCGTCAATACACTTGCCTTCCACTTATCTTAATAATATCCTATTTTACTAATCCATATCAGATCTGCTAATCTTAACTCATACTCAACTTGAATTCAAAATGAGTATACTTAGGGTCTTCCTTACCTTATATAATATGTCAATCCTATCTTACTTCCACATATTCTTATTTCAGGGACCAACAACTTGTGGCTCTGATGCCAACTGTAACACCCCCATATCCGGGGTCAAGATTGGATGTCACTAAACAACTTTATATAATATAAACCGGTATATTAAAACAAATATACAGATAACCCCTTTAATATTCCAGACCGATTACAGGTTATGGTATGAAACAAGAATCTAACCTTCTAAAATTACAATATCTAAAATACAATTCCATTACCTCTTTACTAATTTCCTCGTATTGATCAGTCTGACACCTCCAAATCCCATTCAGCTGGAATCTCTTCACTTTTGTAGTCTATTGAAAGCTATTCACTTTTGCCCTCATTTGATACTGAAAGAAATAGGATTTCACAAAGCAAGAGTGAGCCAAAAATGCCGAGCAAGTATCATAAATGGTTTCCAGGTATTAGATCAAAGAAACTTCTGGAAATGATTTTTGAATGATTTTAAAACATCTTTATTTATTTAAAACAGTTGTGCGAATAAAACATCGTCCCTTATTGGCCTTTAATCATAAATCACCTTTTTTGTAAAAGAACAGTGAAAGTTTCACTGATTCATCTCTTTGAATCAAATCTATGTTTGATTTTGTATCAGAAACTATTCAAGAAGGAATGCCGTTAATGGCGATCAACAATAAATTAGACTGGACAGTAGAAACCAACATATGCACTATAACCTGCTGATCAGTCAGGATATAGTGCGGATCTATACCCAACTGCATTGACGAAACCAATATATGGGGCACCCAGGCAACTATGGCCTAATAATCAAGGGACCACCCATCTCTGGCCCTTAAGGTCCAGTTTATTCCTGGCCCTCGTCGTAACCATCCAGTCCGTGGAGTATTTTGATGTCAAATTATTTGGATTTCAAAATATACCAATTCAGGGTTCGTAAATAACCCGAAAGAATGGGTATTTGCTTAAGAGATCAATCGATAATCAAGGAACAAGAACAGAAGGCACTTGCATAAATAAGAGTAATTGCAGCAAAAATTAAAACATTTAACTATTCTGAACTTAGAATAGGAACGAAGAAATATTTGCAGTATTTTAGAAGAAAGGTTAGGAATACTTGCCTCAATTGATAAACCTCTGATCTTTAACTATCTACCATATCACTCCATCCTGATGTATATGTATTTCCATTGACAGGCTACTTGACCTTTCTTATCATTCACCATTTTAGGTTTATCTCTATTCTGAATCCACTTGTTTCATTACTACACGTAATTAGGCTTTACTTGTACAATCTCTGTCTGGCTTTAAATGTATTACACTATATGTATCTATCATAAAAGATACCATTCAATTAACTAATAATATATAATTGTCTAGTCTATACGTTTATCCTTATCAGCTACCCGCCCGATAATAACAAATAAGGATCATCTTTAATCATATAAAGTTTAATCGACACGTGGACTCATAAATCACATAAAACATAAATAGGCAAGGCACGCATCACATATTTCATATAACACATAGTCACATAATTCATGTAGCACATGAGTTGAATCGTCAAAAGATAGGTCTCGATACATTTAGAATTGAAATCGGGTCAAAAAGAGTATTTTATTGATCAATAACTGACTCAGAATGATTCATAAAATAAATGCCCCATTAATACAAAAGAATTTAGGTCTTGAAAATATTTTTAATAGAATCAAAATATTTTTCTGAGTCCAGAGGCGTGCATTTCGTATTAAACGGACGAACGGTCTATTTAATATGAATTTTTGAACATTTCTCAGAATTAAAATGGGTCTCCGAATCATTTTATAATTAAATAATAGGGTTTGAACACCCGAATCTGACTTTAAAATAATTTTATAATAATTATCGAGCCTTTAAAATAATTTAAAATAATATTATATAGCTCGAAACTAGTTTTCAGAATTTTAAATCAATATAAATAATTAAATCAAATTAAATAATCAATTAAAATAATTAATAACTAATTAAATTAATTAATCAATTAATTTTTAAATTAATTGACTAATGAAATAATTATTTACCAACTAAAATTAATTAATTCAATAATTTAGATTTAGTTTGGAATTAAAAATAATTTTCAGAAATTAATAATGAATTTTTGGAATTTTAAAATAATAAAAATCAATTTTTGAAAATTTTATAAAAAGAAAATGCCATTTCTACAATTATTTAAACACAATTCTGATTTTTTGATATTTTTAAAAACAGAAATCTAAATTTTACAAAGTTTTGAAACTACAGGGACTAAAACATAAATCTCGCAAAAGTTCAAGGATTTTTCTATAATCCTGCTGTCGTCCCCGACCTACGCCGGCGGTCGCCATTGGCGGCGACCCCGAGCTCGCCGGAAAACCTTATTCGAACCCAGAAACACACCAAACTGTGCAGAATCATAGAACGTAATACCATGGACTTATACCATAATTTAGAATCAACAAACAACGCATAGATTGATCGGAAAATCCGTCTGAAACTTCGCCGGCGACGAACTCAAACCTTTTTCCGACGAAGTCGATTAAGCTGTTCCAGGAATCGTCTGTAAATTTCCAATATATCATTCGACTTGTTTTTCCACGATCTACAAAACCATGTAATCAATTTCATCTAATAACCGCTAATAAAAAAACGCCTAATTTTTAATTGAAATTATTCAAGAACATAAACCCTAATTTCTGAAATTCATAAATTAAACTAAATTTTCTATATGTTATTGAACTCCAAATTTAACATACAATATACCAAAATGATGAGGACAAAATTTTCTACAAGATACAATCATCAAATCACACAAACAACTTCAAAATCAAAATTGATAATTGATTCAGAAAGTACTAATTTATCGAATTAAAATAAATAAATACGAAAATAACCTTGATTACAACTCTAAAATTGATAATTGATTCAGAAAGTACTTTTCGAGAGCATCGATTTGATATATGGCACGCCCGAATCGGAGTTCGATAACGCCTTCATTCGAGGGTTTGATTTTCAAGAACGTAACGAATAATTAGGTTTTCTCTGTATTTTCTATATTTTTACTGATTGATTATGATTATACGAATAAAGTAAAATAAGAAAAGGGCTATTTATATTTTTGGAATATTGGTTCGTTTTGGATCGTATTGGATCCATAAATTAGTTACTTAGCCGTTAAGGAACTGTAAAAACGATCCGATTTGATATCCATATTGGATAATTATCCAAAACGGGCTTTTTATAAAACACTTTATACGAAAATAATGTAATATTATCCCGTCTTTTGAGAATACGGGTTTTCTTGATTTATCAAAATGATTATCGTATCGAAATTTTGCGCCGGGCCACACACGGGTCAAACCGTAATCCGGATCGAAAAAGTCAAAACACGGAAAATGTCCAGAAACACCAGATTAGATTAGGAAGGAGTTTTCAGAAGAGTTTCGGGTTGTAAAAATGTAAAAACGGTTGAAGTAAGACGATTCCCGGCTTTATAAAATAGTTTCGTAATTATTTAGAAAATAATTAATAAATTCATAAATCATTATAAAATCATATAACACTCCAAAAATTACCAGAAAATACTTAATTATCTATATTTTATTCTGGACATATTAAAATTAACATACTCACATTTTATTATATACAAACATCAAAATATTATTATCAATCATCGGATAATTCACCCAAAATTCCCATAACAATCACATAATAATCATTTATTGATAAAAATAATTAGACCCTACGTCCCGGATGTTACAATACGCATGTAATGTGCACACACTGGGAACATGTATGTTTGTCTGGCCGTGTTTCAGGACTTGTTATTTTGGGCTATATTTAAGTAAATAGTTATATGTTATTTTCAACGGAAGAATCACCTTCACATATTTTTATGGGTTTGATAACCAAGATCCACTATCCATCCGTTCAATATTTACACTTCATTAACATGATCACTCAGGGGTCATTTGTTCCCCTAAGTTAAAAAGAATATATAAAAATAAGGATCTTCACTTTAGATAAATTTGTTATCATATACATTACTATGTCAAATATAATATGGAGATATTGAAAATTATTAGATGATGCTACTTACTACCGAGTTATCCAGTTATATAGACAAACCTAGGTATGTCCTCCAGTTTCGACATCAACTATCGCAACTCCAAGGCTGGTTCCTACATGACTCAAAATATAAGGATATAATATAAAAAGAAATATAATAAAATAAATCTTTGCTCTAATTATAAAAACATAACTTCAATTTACATACTTTGAAAATAAGAATAGTACGTATATATATTCAAGGTTATATGTCAACTTTTACTAGTTCCTTGTTAAAAAATTAAATGCTACTACTCTTCTATATGTGAAAAAATTGAGTATTTTCCGCCATCTCTGGTGGGTAGATCTTTATTCCTCATTGGCCTTACCTAACCCTAAAGCTTGGGCAGTTCACATCTTTATATAAATTAAAAAAAAGTCACATAATATTAATATCTTTATTTAAATTTAAAATAGGATATATAATATTTAATCCAGTTGGAGACAGAATCTTTGAACTTATCGATTACAGCTCGACTGCCATTAAAGTTACAGTCTCTATCCCAGATTTTACCATTTAAGGATGGAGTACCAAACATTATAGATGTACCAAACATTATAGATATATATAGGTCCTTGCAAACACATTCATCATTATTTTGAATATCGAGAGGCCATACACACTCTCGCACTCTTTTCTCACCATAACCAGATTCTTGTGAATCTTTATCAATATCACTTGAAAAATGCCAAATGATAAATGTTGAAAAAAGCAAGAACTTGCAGATTTTTGTATGTTGTACATAATATGGAGAAGTTTTCTAGCAAATGAGAATGAAAATTGGTGATTAAAAGTAAAAATAAAGAAAAGTACTAGCAATAGTCAGTACAACAATATTATAAAGAAAAAGCATATAAATGTTGGTTTAATCCAAACCAAATAAAATGTATTTGTCTGATTTTGTAACTGGGTCGTGTACCATGACTTGGTATGCAACGTCTTTGAGTGTTTTAAACATGTATCCAACAAAATGCATATAAGTAATTTATTATTCACAATATGATTTAACAAGAATATTCTTTTTTTCAATTTAATTTATATACCAATTAAATTGATGCTTTAAATTAATATCAATAATAATATATAGTCTTAATGTGTAATTATTCGTTTATTCAAGTGGTCAACCTATTTTACCTTTTGTAATATTTTTTTGCTAATTTAATATGGATTATTCATAGAAGGTCAACACTCTTTATGAGCTATTTAGTAACACATATCATGACTACACAACTTAATTACATGAGAATATATTAACTTTGTACATACCAAGGCTTTACCTCTTGTTGGTAGTCACATACCTCTTGTTTGCGTGATGAGACACCCATCCCTTTATTTTTCTCCTTATTAATCTTTGTTAACGTGATTGCAACCGACAAACATAGTTAAATTTTAGTTTATTTGTGATGATGTTGATTGTAATGGTCAATATTTAATTTTTTTATAGAAATGAGTCAGTAACTTATAAATAAGTCATCAATTAATGTGTACTAACTTGTGCTGGATTGTAGGGTCTTGGTATGCATTTGGTAGTGGGCTTGAATGTTATAAATTGTGTCAGAGCTCTATTCGGTCAAAAGTGTAGAGGGTGTTCCCGGGTTCCGTATGTGTGTGTTTGTAGGTTCGACTAGGATATCGACCGAATAAAAAGAGGTGTTTGTAATATCTCACATCAATAGTTATAAAAGCATGTACCGAAAAGCTAGTTTTTTTACCCATATATGATGGAATGTTGTGTGCGGGCATGACACTGTGTAAAGCAATTGAAAGACTTGAATTTAATATCAATGCTGATAATAAATATTTAAATTTAATATATGTGGGTGGGAAGACTTTGGCTGAGCTCTGATGCCATGTCAAGTTACCCGTTGTCCTGAAATCTCAAGGTGTTCGGAATTGGGCTTATCACAATCATATCTCATATCTCAACATACCTCTCACTCGAAAGCCCGTTTATTCGGGTTTGAAGAGTGGATCACGAGGTTTGTTATCCCTTTTTGAGCCTAGCATGCGGTTAATTAGTAGTTGGGGATCTCTTCCCATTTATGGGCCCATCATAGTACACATTTCTTAATTACCATCTCCTTCCATTTATTTGGGCCCACCAATGTAAAATGTCAATATTTTCAATAATTATTGAGAATATCGAGGGTAGTAGGGAGTTGAACCTGTGTCCTCCTCACTCGAGCCTGAGCTCTCATACAATGTTAACTAGTCCTTCTAAAATTTTAAGGTGGTTGAAGAAAGGCATGAACAAAATCTTATACTCTTTAATACTCCTCCTTAATTGTACTCTATTTTTCCCTACCATTGACAATAACAATTACAACCAATACCAATATCAATAGATTAAATATATAGGGTGAGAGGACTTTAACCTGAGTCCTTCTAAATCGAGTTGTGATAACCGGTTCTCCTAAAATCTCTAGGTGTTGAGAATTTGGCTTATGAAGATTTGCTCATATCTGAACACATATAATATATTTGACTTAGTTTTAGAAAATTAGTTTGCATAAAGAGAATCACACTTTATGTTACCAAAAGATTTCTTTGTCTTATGAAGGTACAATACATTATATAACGAAATTTTATTTTTACTTTTTAAATACATATTTGCATAAATAGGTATTATTAGTAAAATATTTAATACTTTATATTATATAAAAAATCTAAGTTAAAATTTAGAGAGAAAAAATGGAGTTTCAATAAAAAAATCAATTTATTGGATTTTAAACGTTAATTTTCTTCGTTACCCTCTTTTAAGTTCTATAAATTAGTTTTTGACAATTTTACATACTGTCATAAGAAACTAGCGAAATAATTTTTTAATTTTTTGATGATTTCTAAATTATTATCCAATTGATATAATCCAAAAATTAATGATACAAGATGAATATCATATTTACTTTAAAATTTCTATTCAATTTATTATAACCATTTATTCTTTATTTTGATTTCTAATATATTTTACAATATCTACTAGACTCAATTTAGATTATTCGAATATAAAATATACATGTGTATCAGATTTAAAGTCTGTGATTTATTTGTTTATTGTAGGCCATAATGATTTTAATAAATTTGTCCCCTTGTACTAATTTCGAGCTAAATAAAAATTTTAAATAAAAAATGTTTGTTAATTTGAAATAGGTAAACAAAAAGGATTCAAACTGAAGCCAAAAAAATAAAAATATAATCATTTATTATATTTTGTTTTATTTAATTTTGTGTCCACCTTTATTTCTATAAATAAGATTTTGACAATTTCATAATTGAGTTATAACTTACAAAATAAACCGAGTTTTTGGGCCTAATTTGGAAATTTTTGATATTTTGGCCCAATAATTTCACTAATTTGGATATTTTGTGCCTAAACTTTTTTACCTTAATTTACCTTGTTTAATTTGTAAGGGCCCATTAAGAATGAACAATCTAGAATTCTCTAGAAAGTCTAATATTCACAATATATAACAGAACTCGGCTATATAGTGGTGAGCCTAAAAGTATTACCACATATATGTTTTAGCTTCATTCATCGTTTTCTTCTAGCTTTTTCTCAATAAAATTACATCTTCCATCTTATATATAACTCTAGTAGAATCCATTCCATTTTATCAATTTGATACATGAATCTAATTCATTTTAGATGATGGATGCACACCTTGTTTGGAAGCAATTGTTCCAGCAACATATATGGTATGTAAGGTGGCTGCCATATATATAAATGTGATATCTCAAATGATCTTTCATTTTTTGTTTTTCATTGGTAATTATGTATCACAAGAATATTATAGGTGTTTTAATGGCTAATTTGTTTAATTTGATTAGATCTTTTAGTAAATTTTGAATAATTCCAAATTAGTCAAAAGCAGTATTACAATAATGATAAAGGGTGAACCCAGTTTGGTTGAACAAAAATATTTGCATAACAATGCATATTTATTATTGTTTGCAGGAAATAATCAAGAAAATGCTCCATGAAATCAATCTTAGAGGGAGGTAAGCCAACCAATCAAATCTATTGTAAATTCTCCTTTTTAAAATTATTAGTTCATTATTTATGTTATTTGTGTGGTAGTTAATTAACAAGTGTACTAAACTGTTACTTGTTTATTTTTATTTATAAATTAATAATATTTTATTAGGATAATACTAGAGGTAAGAAAATGAATCCAAATGATATATGTTATTTGTTACAAATAAACCCTTATTTACATTAACTCCACTCATAGTAATACTTGAAATTATCAAGTCAACAATGCCAAATACCATGTCATTTGTACCAAATTTTCTTATCTAATTTGGTATGCCTAGCACTACACATTTTTTTATTATAATCATATATGTGGCATTTTATTCCTTTTTTGAATAGGATACTTTTTCAAATATTACTTTTTATTCAATAATTATAAATAAATTTTAAGTAAAATCTTTATATGCTTCTTAGTTTATTTAAGTTAGGATATAAAATATTTATAGTAGAAAGAAGGAAAACAGGAAGATTCTCACATTCTTATATGTAGATAGTTGTGCTTAGAGTTATACTATTAGAAATAACATGCCTTATGATTATTGTTATGGTGAACACTCTTGTTTTTAAACATGGATACTAATATATAGAATATCATGAAGGTGAGCGTTCAATTCCTCTTGAACTTTTGGGACCTTCTGATTGTGTGTATCTGACCTCCAGTTTTGGAAATATTTTAATTTGCTTGCTTATTATTTATACGTTGTTAGATGATAAGGACAGCTGTGTGGGCTTGGAATGACAAGAACCCTTCAAGCCGTCAAAAGGTTGCTGGCTAAGTCAAAAGGTTGCTGGCTAGGTCGAAAGGTTGCTGGTTACATAGAGACCGAGTTCCATGTGCCAAAAACACCCCTTCATGAATTCGAGTTGACTCACAATCTTAGACAGATGAAGAGTTTTGGACAACTCGTTTTAGCCAGACATTCGTATACATGGTGGAGGATCTCAAGAAAGACTACAAGAAAAGGGGAAGTAAGATATGTTGAAGAAGGCAAACTTTGTGATGAGGAAATCAGCCAACTCCCCAGGAAATTCAGAGATATTGAAAAGGAACTTAGTGACGCTGAATTGAAGAAGGAGAATAGGGAGAAGGCCTTGTGAGCATTACCATCTGAGCAAGCTGGGGTTGTTGGTTCTATGTTAAATTTGTTCATGGCCAGATTTAGTATAATAACTATTCTTTTATTAATCATTGAAATATTTAGTGCGTGCGTGATTATCATTTTTTTATATTTATTTTGTATAATAAGGATTCTTTTAAAAATGGCATGGAGTTATGGTAAATAGAAATGTTTGTATTTTTGTGTGATTTGTTATATCAAGTATCATGTGTTCCCCACTCTTAACTAGAAACCATAACTCAGATAAATAAATAATACTCATTATATACATTATCAAACTGAACAAGATATCATGTTACCATTATTTTCTCATTCACTACAAAAAAAGACTAGACTACATAGCTCGTTTTTAGTACCGATCAAATACGGTTGGTTTTAATTAAATACGACCGCAAAAATAGTAGTTTTTTCGAAGCTTGTCATTTTAAAAAAGCGTTGTATTTAGCAAAATACGAGCGGCTAAATATGATGATATAAATATTACACGCTTAATACTACTGCTCTATTTCGATGTGATCGTATTTAGTATATTTGAAATTTAAATTTTCAGCAAAAAAATTGAATTTTTCACTCATAAAAATCAACATGACTGTCTTTGGTCATAAATCAAATATGACTGAGTTATGTTGTAATTTAAATACGACCCTATTTTGTTCTATAAATATGACTATATTTCATTAAAAATGATGAGTGCATGTTTTTGTTAAATTTAATATGACCCTATTTTGTTGAAAACGAAGGGCACGCGGTTTCTGTTTAATATAAAAATTATGAAATTTTGTTGGAAAGAAGCGCACCTATTTTGTGTGTAATCTAATTACGGAAACATTTATTGTTATTTAAGGTGCATATTAAATTCGACAGGCTTAGTTCATTGTTTTGAGCTTATTAATTTGACTCGATTATGTTATTTTAATATAAATCGAAATAAAAAAAATTGGTTGCTTTTTGCCATAAAAGTCTCCTAATATTGCAACCAAAATATGCAAAAATCAATGAACTACATTGCATAATAAGTCAAGCAATACATACACGTGTCACCACGGTCGATGTCTTCACCTTATTCATCGTTGATGGTGTCGTCCATCATAGTCACAGTCTGAGGAGCCTCCTGTAGAAAAATCAGGTTGAAGTCCGCTAGAAGAAAGTTCAATTGTCATAAAAGAAATTATGTAATCCTCATATTGATTTACATATCAAGAACAAATCTTTATAGTGAAGATAGAAAATGGGGAAAAATCTAACAAAAAGTACTAAAATCAAAATAGTACATTCAAGAAAAAACAATAAATAAACAAATTAGTACTTGCACTCTTAAAAGTATAAAAACTGATTTGAAATTTTCTACCTGAAACTGAACTTTAGTTTGTTGATCTCAAAGCTCATAAAATCTTGAATAATAAAATAGGTACTAAGAGCAAGTACATTGAAAAATTAAATCATGATGACACACACAAATGATACCCAACCAAAATCTAAAATAATGTATCATTATAAACGCCCAAACATATTATGGTAGCCTTATCTCATCCAAAGTCAATTGCACACTAAATTACCAAAGATATCACTCAGTCCTGATGTATCTGTATTTCCATTGACAGGCTACTTGACCTTTCTTATCATTCACCATTTCAGGTTTATCTTTATTCTGTATCCACTTGTTTCATTACTACACGTAATCAGGCTATACTTTTACAATCTATGTCTGGCTTTGAATGCCTCGCACTATGTGTATCTATCATAAAAGATACCATTCAATTAACTAATAATATATAATTTTCTAGTCTATACATTTATCCTTATCGTCTACCCGCCAGATAATAACAGATAAAGATCATCTTTAATCATATAAAGTTTAATCAACACATGGACTCATAATTCACATAACACATAAACACACAAGGCACGTATCCCATATTTCGTATAACACATAGTCACATAATTCATGTAGCACATGAGTTGAATAGTCAAAAGATAGGTCTCGATACGTTTAGAATTGAAATCGAGTCAAAAAGAGTATTTTATTGATCAATAACCGACTCTGAATGATTCATAAAACAAATGCCCTTTTGATACAAAAGAATTTAGGTCTCGAAAACATTTTTAATAGAAGCAAAATATTTTTCTGAGTCCAGAGGCGTTCGTTTCGTATTAAATGGACGAACGGTCTATTTAACACGAATTTTTGAACATTTTTCAGAATTAAAATGGGTCTACGAATCATTTTATAATTAAATTATAGGGTTTGAACACCCGTATCCGACTTTAAAATAATTTTATAATAATTATAGAGCCTTAAAAATAATTTAAAATAATATTTTAAAGCTTGAAACTAGTTTTCAGAATTTTTAAATAAAAATAAATAATTAAATCAAATTAAATAATCTATTAAAATTAAATAATAACTAATTAAATTAATTAATCAATTAATATTTAAATTAATTGACTAATAAAATAATTAATTACAAACTAAAATTAATTAATTAAATAATTTAAATTTAGTTTGGAATTAAAAATAATTTTCTAAAATTAAATAATGAATTTTTAAAATATTAAAATAATAAAAAAATCAATTTTTGAAAATATTATAAAAGGAAAATGCCATTTCTGCAAATATTTAAACTTAATTGTGATTTTTGATATTTTTATAAACAAAAATCTAAATTTTATAAAGTTTTGAAACTACAGGGACTAAAACATAAATCTCGCAAAAGTTTAGAGACTTTTCTGTAATCCTTCTGTCGTCCCCGACCTACGCCGGCAGTCGCCATTGCCAGCAACCCCGAAATACACCAAACTGTTTAGAATCATAGAACGTAATACCAGGGACTTATACCATAATTTAGAATCAACAAACAACGAATAGATTGATCGGAAAATCCGTCTGAAACTTCGTCGGCGACGAACTCGAACCTTTTTCTGGCGAAGTCGATTAAGCTATTCTAGGAATCGTCTGTAAATGTCCAATATATCATTCGACTTGTTTTTCCACGATCTACACAACCATGTAATCAATTTCATCTAATAACCCCTAACAAAGAAACTCCTAGTTTTCAATTGAAATTATTCAACAACACAAACCCTAATTTTTTAAATTCGAAAATTAAACTCAATTTTCTATATGTTATTGAACTCCAAATTCAACATATAATATACCAAAATGATCAATCATCAAATCACACAAACAACTTCAAAATCAAAATTTCATATTTTAATCATAATTAAATTCGAATTAAAATAAATAAATAGGAAAATAATCTTGATTCCTGCACTGAAATTGAAGATTGATTCAGAAAGTACTTTTCGAGAGCTTCGATTTGATTTATGGCACGCCCGAATCGGAGTTCGATAACGCCTTCGTTCGAGGGTTTGATTTTCAAGAACGTAATGAAAAATTAGGGTTTTCTCTGTATTTTATATATTTTTACTGATTGATTATGATTATACGAATAAAATAAAATAATAAAAGGGCTATTTATATTTATGTAATATTGGTTCATTTTGGATCGTATTGGATCGATAAATTATTTACTTAGCCGCTAAGTAACTTCAAAAATGATCCGATTTGATACCCGTATTGGATAATTATCCAAACTGGACTATTTATAAAACACTTTATACGAAAACAATGTAATATTATCCCATCTTTTGAGAATACGGGTTTTGTTGATTTATCGAAATAATTATCGTATCGAAAATTTTGTGTCGGGCCGCGCACGGGTAAAACCGTAATCCGAATCGAAAAAGTAAAAAATACGGAAAATATCCGGAATTATGAGATTAGGTTATGAAGAAGTTTTTGGAAGAGTTCCGGGTTGTAAAAACGTAAAAACGGTTGAAGGATGATTCCCGGCTTTATAAAATAATTTTGTAATTATTTTGAAAATAATTAATAAATTCATAAATCTTTATAAAATCATATAACACTCCAAAAATTACCAGAAAAATACCATAGTTATCTATATTTTATTCTCGACGTAATTAAATTAACATACTCACATTTTATTATATATAAACATCGAAATATTATTATCAACCATCGGATAATTCACCAAAAATTCACATAATAATCACATAATAATCATTTATTGATAAAAATAATTAAACCCTATGTCCCGGATGTTACATCCTTCCCCCCTCAAAAGGATTCTCTCCTCAGAATCATACTAAGGATCAGATAATGATACATTCAAGTATTTCACTTCCACTTCCTCAGGTTGATCACTCAACCTTACAACTTTTCATAAACTTTTACTCGCAATATCACTCATTATTTAACAGCTTCTCGCTGACATCATATTCTATTAGTTGCTCATATAACTCAACTCAAGCCTCCATTTTATATATAATGGAGCTAGATTACCCTTCTTGAATATACATATATAAACACCCTATTATCCTGCTATACATGTGGCGGTGAAGCCAACTCACTTACACTTATTCTGCCTATTTTACTGTTCCAAAAGGACCAACATAACGCATATAAATTTTTTTTCTTTCTAATTCTAGTAATTCGTGCTTATAAATGTTTCTAATAGTTATTGATTGTTGAATTTCATTCCCACATGTATCTTTGTTCAATCAACCTAGTTCGTAATCGCTTCCAATTCCATTCAAGGTTCTTTCATCGTTCTCTTAATCTTCTTGTCCATCTACGAATGGTATATCGAAACTCTGTATATTTAATTTCTAATGTTCTCAAATTACTTCAGAATTAAGAATTAATGAGAAAATCCCGAGGGGATATGATTGACGCACAAACAAATTATCATACTTTACTTCCCTTCAATCACAATCGAGTAGAGATATTTTACTAACCTGGAGGCATCACCTGTATATTCCAACCCATATTATCATTTATTTTTGTTCCAAGGAGTTCTTATACAAAACTAACTGCCATGCTCTCCCTTGACGTGTAGTCACATATAACATTTATTCTTTTCTTTATGTCACATTATCAGAAAATCTTCTTTCACATCTATGTCCTGTATCATATTCTTAGAATAACGTGAGTCCCTTAAGTCAACAATGTTTAGCCAAATTTGCCTCATTTAGTTCTATATTACTTAATATTTGTTCATCTAGGAGTGGTATATACTATTCTGGTTCGACATAATTCATCGTATTCTAAATATTTCTATCACATTTCCAATCAAATATTATTGATCATTTACAATCAATTCCTCGATCTGATGACGTATCACCATTTCTTCAAGCAACAACTAACCCACTTATTGGACAAGCTGTTCATTAATAAAAGAGAATGACCAGGTTTGGGATAACTAATCAATAATGATTCAACTGATGTTTTTCCCCCATTTACTCTTCATGTCTGGTCGCTAGATATTTCTTTTAGCCCTCGGTACTTAATCGTATTCCTAGGATGAATTCCCTATCTCAATTAACAAATGTTTCATTCAATTATTCAATTTATTTCTGTCCAAAATTATTAGATTAAGTAATAATATCAATCCATTCCAATCCATACTTGAATCTGATAGCGCAGCACAATCTTCTTGTAGCAATATCAACTTATTCCTCAGGTAACGTATTCATTAAAAAGAGAATGGTCGGGTTTAGTTAACTTAACCTTAATAATTTCAATACCGCTTGCTTCATTTTTGGTTTTCAAGTGATTCTCGATATCGCTCCTTAATGAGCTATATTCATTTTTTAAAAGGTTACGGTAATAGGTTCACCTTCTGATGCTGGCTTTGATTCTTCAATAAATATGGTATTTACTTACACGCCCTTCTATTTCCATTCTTATGCCATGTCAATTCATACCTTTGTTTAAATTTCCATATTCAATCACAGTTTTCGAATGAATTTCCTATCTCCAAATATAGGCATCTCACTCCACGCCGTATAGTAGCTTTGGTATCGTGACGTTCATAACTTTCTTATATCCTGGACAATCTTATAAAATTTATTTATCATCCTTTTAATTCCACTTTCCTTTCTAGCCAAGTTCTCCATTCTCATGACTCATTATCTCTTCTTAACATAAGCGATTCCTTCTTTCTAATTGTACTGATTTGGGTTATCATTAGGTAAACCATTATGTGATTAACACTGGAATGAAAGCTTTCTACAAATATTTGAATTCTTATCAAAATCCATTGTGAGCTACTTTCTTCACCTTACTAACACCATCACTAATCACACAACTTTCATTTTAATCCACTCCAACTATTCTCTGTTACATCTCTGGCTTATTCGTATTAAAGATATGTTTTAAATTATTGAGGTCTATGCCCATTATACATCATCTTTCCTGTATAATCAAGACATCTCATTTTTTAGTTCACATGCCAACATTGTCAGCTTATACCATACATCAAATACTTGTATTCACAAGTTCTCCGATATTTTGGAATTATTCTTATATTTTGTCATTCTATATTGATATACCTGCAAATCCTTTACTAACACTTTATTGCAGAAGATAAAATTTCTTAAATCATTTACAACATCCATATTAGCGTAGTTCCTAATTTCTTCTTTATTCAATCTCTCTTCTTCATTCTCTTCCTTCCTTCTCTTGGTTCTTATCTTGACCCTTGTGTTCTTGAAAACATTCTTCTCACTCGCATGTGTAAATAATGTTTTAATTATCTTATCTATTGTAAAGGCATATTTATCCAATTAAAACCTCGCACACTTGCAGTAATATTGCGCTAATTCCGCTAAACTTCTGAATTTTACTGGTATCCTTACTTCCTCCAAATTTCTCATTGCTTTGACTTTGGATATGAAAATCACATCAGAATTTGACTTAATCTAATTGGAATCGATTTCCATCTAACTGATCATAAGTTGGTAAAATTACCCAATTAACTCTTTTAATTGATCAATCGAACCAAGTGATGACTAGCTAAATGAAATCGAAGACCAATTATATAAAGTTAATTTGGCTACAACCACTTCTTTCAGGAACCGAGATTGCAATCATTTGGAGTATCAACATGAATATAATAACGCACGAAAATATACTTTTGCCTTTAAAAGTAGGGTATTTTTATAAAATTTGGGCAGCATCTCCTCTATATTATGGACTACCAGTCGGACTCAAGCCGACACCAACAATCAACCAAACAATCAACCAACCAAATCAATCCACCATCATGGACTCATCCTTTCACCATACTTCAGAAAATATCATACTGATATCTACATATACTACTTACTAACATAGCATACATCTTTTTATCAAATTAGGGACATAACCATGTCTTTCATTTATTCCTTCAAAATATCTCGAAACCCCACTAATGAATATAAAAAATTGTTCTGCTGTTTCTCAAAACTTTATTCCAGGATTCTTCTAGTTCATCATTAAGCTCTTTAATTAATAATTCATATCACTTATACATGTTCATAAACCCGTTCTAAAGATATCTTTTAATCTTATTTTTCCATAGATCATACTTGTATATGGATACTTTTAAGAACCTATACTGCATCTTTCAACCGATCAAACAAATCCTCTACCCTTGAGAATATATGCTTCTACTCCTTAGTTAACTTGTCTAATTTCAAATGACCAACACATGGTCTCAATCCACACTTTCATATTCTATAAAAACTCATTTGGTTCTAAAGCGTTATTTCTAAAAGATTTGATGCAGTTGGATCACCATTTCTTTATCTCTGTTTATATTTTCCTATTCGGAACTTTAATCGCTGGCTCAATTATGGGCGTCAAATTTACCATAACTCACTTACTTGAGTTGAACCACCTAATAATTCCTTAAAGAACACGCTCAAAATTTATTTGTAACTAGAATTTCTTCGATCTTGAATCTTCAGGATAATTATATCCCATATGATTGGAGTGTGCTTCATCTTCTCACGTATTGAGAATTATTGAGAATTCTTTCATCTACTTCTATTGTCTCGTCAATCATTCACCTCGTCTGATGTACGTAACTTCACTTTCTTATTTTTCTAGTTAATTCATCTAATATGGTTCGTTGATTACTTCAATTCATGCCAAAATCTCAGACTTGAAAAATATCATTTATATAGATTTCCGCTTCTGATTTGATGTCATCGTGACAACCGCGTTAGTGGCATAGTGATTCTTCATTGCCTGAAAATGTCCACCATTTATTGGCTTGTAATTATTCGTACTCGGCATGTAATTTCATCTGCTACACGAGGTCATTTCACTTCTTTTAAAAAGCTCAAAGAGTAGACTTTACACAAGAAGAGAATTTGTGTATATGATTCTAATTGAAAACCTTCTGTACAGTAAGAGTACAAGGAAACAATCGGAAAGATCCATAAATCAATAAGTCATAATTGAAGAGGAAAGAATGAATGATGATTTAGATAGGAATGAGACAACCATATTTGTAATCAAGATGGCCAGTCTTTCATACTATATGGCATACATCACATGATTAGGTGGCGTCCCACCAGACTCTTCGTCATTTCGATAAAGCGTCAAATCATAACACTGCTTGTCTTGATCAAAAAGAAATAATTTAAAAGGGATACAACAAATTTTCTTTCCTTCTTATCTCATATATCACTCAGAGAAGCTCACACATATTCAAGAATCGAGAAGAGTATACACAGTCATGGAAAAGAATGACATCGTTGGTTGCCATCTACATTTCGCTTATGCATGATTTCAGGGCTCGTTCGAGTAACAGATCTCAGATCCATATATGATGATAGATTCAGAATGTCTTCTGGAAATACCTTTAACATGTTTAACAATCTGAGCATAATTGTCTTCTCGTTGGATTTCCCGTCATTACTTCTTGCTTCATCCCTGCCATGTAAATCTGGTATTTTTAGCATCATACTTCCATATTCGATACTTTAATAATTTGACCATAATCGCGTTCTGACGGAATTTATAATCATAATTTTTAATTTCTTCTATGCCACGTAGCATAATCATTAATCCTGCAATGCCTCGACTTCCAGTCGATAGAAATATTATTCTTTCTCAATTGTCTGAAGATTCTTTCATTTTCTTCAATCATCCTTGAGCTTCTTTTGGATCAACGAACCCATTTTAAACTTTAATGATTCCATAAATTGAATAAATAACATTTCCGCACGTTGATTTGATTGTAGATATTATTAACCCAGGTTTGCACTCTCCTTCCGAGGAAGTTTTAAACCTCTCCGTATTAGCGGCTCTACTTGGCCCTTAGAATTAACAATACTGAGTTGATCAAATATTTTTCCAGGTAATCTAATGAAATCAAGTAGTAATTTGACAACAAAAATTTTAAAAGATATTTTGTTTAAAGATCTTTTAGAAATTCTGTTAAGAAAGTCTTTTTTGAAAACTTATTTTAGAATTATGAAAATCGAACATCTGATCGTCCTTACTATATGAGTTGGTTGTTGTTCTCCTCAACCAGAACAAGGTATCTAATTTAAGAAATAACCACATAAGGGTCTATCCACTTCAGTATATCTTATCCCTTATTGGGTTCATTTTGCCTTCATTAATTGACAAAAACTTAATTTACCGTTGCATAACATTTTATTTGTAACTCTAACTCCAGTGCTGACATCTGGTACTATCTTTGATATTTTCATCATCGTCCTTGAAGTCATATTTATATCCAGTTAATGCAATTCAACATTTTAACCACAAATAATAGCATATCTTCTTGTTAATCTTTAGTATATCTAATAAAAAATATCATTCCTTGCGCGGCGCCCAAAAATTGATAAGAAGATTTTCGCCACAGTGGTTCCTTTAAACTCGCGACGTTGGCTCTTCGTCAGCTTCAATCAACTCGTTACCTCCAGTCTAAAACTTGTCGTACTACATAATTCTAAGTTGGATCATCCTGAAACTCATCGCTCTTTACTTATACAAAGTTCTCACGTGAATCAATATCCATCTTTAAAACCACATAAAAGCAGGGTGATTTACCCATTCTCCGTCGAGCTGTCGACTCTTCGCAATCATAGGATCTGGGAACTCAATATATCTATATCGTCAATACACTCGCCTTCCACTTATCTTAATAATATCCTATTTTACTAATCCATATCAGATCTGCTAATCTTAACTCATACTCAACTTGAATTCAAAATGAGTATACTTAGGGTCTTCCTTACCTTATATAATATGTCAATCCTATCTTACTTCCACATATATATTTATTTCAGGGACCAACAACTTGTGGCTCTGATGCCAACTGTAACACCCCCATATCCGGGGTCAGGATTGGATGTCACTAAACAACTTTATATAATATAAACCGGTATATTAAAACAAATATACAGATAACCCCTTTAATATTCCAGACCGATTACAGGTTATTGTATGAAACAAGAATCTAACCTTCTAAAATTACAATATCTAAAATACAATTCCATTACCTCTTTACTAATTTCCTCGTATTGATCAGTCTGACACCTCCAAATCCCATTCAGCTGGAATCTCTTCACTTTTGCAGTCTATTGAAAGCTATTCACTTTTGCCCTCATTTGATACTGAAAGAAATAGGATTTCACAAAGCAAGAGTGAGCCAAAAATGCCGAGCAAGTATCATAAATGGTTTCCAGGTATTAGATCAAAGAAACTTCTGGAAATGATTTTTAAATGATTTTAAAACATCTTTATTTATTTAAAACAGTTGTGCGAATAAAACATCGTCCCTCATTGGCCTTTAATCATAAATCACCTTTTTTGTAAAAAAACAGTGAAAGTTTTACTGATTCATCTCTTTGAATCAAATCTATGTTTGATTTTGTATCAGAAACTATTCAAGAAGAAATGCCGTTAATGGCGATCAACAATAAATTAGACTGGACACTAGAAACCAACATATGCACTATAACCTGCTGATCAGTCAGGATATAGTGCAGATCTATACCCAACTGCATTGACCAAACCAATATATGGGGCACCCAGGCAACTATGGCCTAATAATCAAGGGACCACCCATCTCTGGCCCTTAAGGTCCAGTTTATTCCTGGCCCTCGTCGTAACCATCAAGTCCGTGGAGTATTTTGATATCAAATTATTTGGATTTCAAAATATACCAATTCAGGGTTCGCAATTAACCCGAAAGAATGGGTATTTGCTTAAGAGATCAATCGATAATCAAGGAACAAGAACAAAAGGCACTTGCATAAATAAGAGTAAGTGCAGCAAAATTTAAAACATTTAACTATTCTGAACTTAGAATAGGAACGAAAAAATATTTGCAGTATTTTAGAAGAAATGTTAGGAATACTTGCCTCAATTGATAAACCTCTGATCTTTAACTATCTACCATATCACTCAGTCCTGATGTATATGTATTTCCATTGACAGGCTACTTGACCTTTGTTATCATTCACCATTTGAGGTTTATCTCTATTCTGAATCCACTTGTTTCATTACTACACGTAATTAGGCTTTAGTTGTACAATCTCTGTCTGGCTTTAAATGTATTACACTATATGTATCTATCATAAAAGATACCATTCAATTAACTGACAATATACAATTGTATACCCGCCCGATAATAACAAATAAGGATCATCTTTAATCATATAAAGTTTAATCGACACGTGGACTCATAAATCACATAACACATAAACAAACAAGGCACGCATCACATATTTCATATAACACATAGTCACATAATTCATGTAGCACATGAGTTGAATCATCAAAAGATAGGTCTCTATACATTTATAATTGAAATCGGGTCAAAAAGAGTATTTTATTGATCAATAACTGACTCAAAATGATTCATAAAATAAATGCCCCTTTGATACAAAATAATTTAGGTCTTGAAAATATTTTTAATAGAATCAAAATATTTTTCTGAGTCCAGAGGCGTGCGTTTCGTATTAAACGGACGAACGGTCTATTTAATATGAATTTTTGAACATTTCTCGGAATTAAAATGGGTCTCTGAATCATTTTATAATTAAATAATAGGGTTTGAACACCCGAATCTGACTTCAAAATAATTTTATAATAATTATCGAGCCTTTAAAATAATTTAAAATAATATTATATAGCTCGAAACTAGTTTTCAGAATTTTAAATCAATATAAATAATTAAATCAAATTAAATAATCAGTTAAAATAATTAATAACTAATTAAATTAATTAATCAATTAATTTTTAAATTAATTGACTAATGAAATAATTATTTACCAACTAAAATTAATTAATTCAATAATTTAGATTTAGTTTGGAATTAAAAATAATTTTCAGAAATTAATAATGAATTTTTGGAATTTTAAAATAATAAAAATCAATTTTTGAAAATTTTATAAAAAGAAAATGCCATTTCTGCAATTATTTAAACACAATTCTGATTTTTTGATATTTTTAAAAACAGAAATCTAAATTTTACAAAGTTTTGAAACTACAGGGACTAAAACATAAATCTCGCAAAAGTTCAAGGATTTTTCTATAATCCTGCTGTCAACCCCGACCTACGCCGGCGGTCGCCATTGGCGGCGACCCCGAGCTCGCTAGGAAACCTTATTCGAACCCAGAAACACACCAAACTGTGCAGAATCATAGAACGTAATACCAGGGACTTATACCATAATTTAGAATCAACAAACAACGCATAGATTGATCGGAAAATCCGTCTGAAACTTCACCGGCGACGAACTCAAACCTTTTTCCGGCGAAGTCGATTAAGCTGTTCCAGGAATCGTCTGTAAATTTACAATATATCATTCGACTTATTTTTCCACGATCTACAAAACCATGTAATCAATTTCATCTAATAACCCCTAATAAAAAAATACCTAATTTTTAATTGAAATTATTCAGGAACATAAACCCTAATTTCTGAAATTCATAAATTAAACTAAATTTTCTATATGTTATTGAACTCCAAATTTAACATACAATATACCAAAATGATCAGGATAAAATTTTCTATAAGATACAATCATCAAATCACACAAACAACTTCAAAATCAAAATTGATAATTGATTCAGAAAGTACTAATTTATCGAATTAAAATAAATAAATACGAAAATAACCTTGATTACAACTCTAAAATTGATAATTGATTCAGAAAGTACTTTTCGAGAGCATCGATTTGATATATGGCACGCCCGAATCGGAGTTCGATAACGCCTTCGTTCGAGGGTTTGATTTTCAAGAACGTAACGAATAATTAGGGTTTTCTCTGTATTTTCTATATTTTTACTGATTGATTATGATTATACGAATAAAATAAAATAAGAAAAGGGCTATTTATATTTTTGGAATATTGGTTCATTTTGGATCGTATTGGATCGATAAATTAGTTACTTAGCCGCTAAGGAACTGCAAAAACGATCCGATTTGATACCCATATTGGATAATTATCCAAACCGGGCTTTTTATAAAACACTTTATACGAAAATAATTTAATATTATCCCGTCTTTTGAGAATACGGGTTTTCTTGATTTATCAAAATGATTATCGTATCGAAAATTTTGCGCCGGGCCGCACACGGGTCAAACCGTAATCCGGATCGAAAAAGTCAAAACACGGAAAATGTCCGGAAACACCAGATTAGATTAGGAAGGAGTTTTCGGAAGAGTTTCGGGTTGTAAAAATGTAAAAACGGTTGAAGTAAGACGATTCCCGGCTTTATAAAATAGTTTCGTAATTATTTAGAAAATAATTAATAAATTCATAAATCATTATAAAATCATATAACACTCCAAAAATTACCAGAAAATAACTTAATTATCTATATTTTATTCTGGACATATTAAAATTAACATACTCACATTTTATTATATACAAACATCAAAATATTATTATCAATCATCGGATAATTCACCCAAAATTCCCATAACAATCACATAATAATCATTTATTGATAAAAATGATTAGACCCTACGTCCCGGATGTTACAATACGCATGTAATGTGCACACATGGGAACATGTATATTTGTCTGGTCGTGTTTCAGGACTTATTATTTTGGGCTATGTTTAATTAAATAGTTATATGTTATTTTTAACGGAAGAATCACCTTCACATATTTTTATGGGTTTGATAACCAAGATCCACTATCCATGCCGTTCAATATTTACACTTCATTAACATGATCACTCAGGGGTCATTTGTTCCCCTAAGTTAAAAAGAATATATAAAAATAAGGATCTTCACTTTAGATAAATTTGTTATCATATACATTACTATGTCAAATATAATATGGAGATATTGAAAATTATTAGATGATGCTACTTACTACCGAGTTATCCAGTTGTATAGACATAATCCCGCTCTTGCAACGACAAACCTAGGTATGTCCTCTAGTTTCGACATCAACTATCGCAGCTCCAAGGCTGGTTCCTACATGACTCAAAATATAAGGATATAATATAAAAAGAAATATAATAAAATAAATCTTTGCTCTAATTATTAAAAACATAACTTCAATTTACATACTTTGAAAATAAGAATAGTACGTATATATGTTCAAGGTTATATGTCAACTTTTACTAGTTCGTTGTTAAAAAATTAAATGCTACTACTCTTCTATATGTGAAAAAATTGAGTATTTTCCGCCATCTCTGGTGGGTAGATCTTTATTCCTCATTGGCCTTACCTAACCCTAAAGCTTGGGCAGTTCACATCTTTATATAAATTAAAAAAATGTCACATAATATTAATATCTTTATTTAAATTTAAAATAGGATATATAATATTTAATCCAGTTGGAGAGAGAATCTTTGAACTTACCGATTACAGCTCGACTGCCATTAAAGTTACAGTCTCTATCCCAGATTTTACCATTTAAGGATGCAGTACCAAACATTATAGATGTATATAGGTCCTTGCAAACACATTCATCATTATTTTGAATATCGGGAGGCCATGCACACTCTGGCACTCTTTTTTCACCATAACGAGATTGTTGTGAATCTTTATCAATAGCACTTGAAAAATGCCAAATGATAAATGTTGAAAAAACCAAGAACTTGCAGATTTTTGTATGTTGTACATAATATGGAGAAGTTTTCTAGCAAATGAGAATAAAAATTGGTGATTAAAAGTAAAAACAAAGAAAAGTACTAGGAATAGTCAGTACAACAATATTATAAACAAAAAGCATATAAATGTTGGTTTAATCCAAACCAAATAAAATGTATTTGTCTGATTTTTTAACTGGGTCGTGTACCATGAATTGGTATGCAACGTCTTTGAGTATTTTAAACATGTATCCAACAAAGTGCATATAAGTAATTTATTATTCACAATATGATTTAACAAGAATATTCTTTTTTCAATTGAATTTATATTCCAATTAAATTGATGCTTTAAATTAATATCAATAATAATATATAGTCTTAATGTGTTATTATTCGTTTATTCAAGTGGTCAACCAATTTTACCTTTTATAATATTTTTTTGCTAATTTAATATGGATTATTCATAGAAGGTCAACACTATTTATCAGCTATTTAATAACACATATCATGACTACACAACTTAATTACATGAGAATATATTAACTTTGTACATACCAAGGCTTTACCTCTTGTTGGTAGTCACATACCTCTTGTTTGCGTGATGAGACACCCATCCCTTTATTTTTCTCCTTATTAATCTTTGTTCACGTGATTGCAACCGACAAACATAGTTAAATTTTAGTTTATTTATGATGATGTTGATTGTAATGGTCAATATTTAATGTTTTTATAGAAACGAGTCAGTAACTTATAAATAAGTCATTAATTAATGTGTACTAACTTGTGTTGGATTATAGGGTCTTGGTATGCATTTGGTAGTGGGCTTGAATGTTATAAATAGTGTCAGAGTTCTATTCGGTCAAAAGTGTAGAGGCTGTTCCCGGGTTCCGTATGTGTGTGTTTGTAGATTCGACTAGGATATCGACCAAATAAAAAAAGGTGTTTGTAATATCTCACATCAATAGTTATAAAAGCATGTACCGAAAAGCTAGTTTTTTTACCCATATATGATGGAATGTTGTGTGCGGGCATGACACTGTGTAAAGCAATTGAAAAACTTGAATTTAATATCAATGCTCATAATAAATATTTAAATTTAATATATGTGGGTGGGAAGAGTTTGGCTGAGCTCTGATGCCATGTCAAGTTACCCGTTGTCCTGAAATCTCAAGGTGTTCGGAATTGGGCTTATCACGATCATATCTCATATCTCAACATACCTCTCACTCGAAAGCCCGTTTATTCGGGTTTGAAGAGTGGATCACGAGGTTTGTTATACCTTTTTGAGCCTAGCATGCGGTTAATTAGCAGTTGGGGTTCTCTTCCCATTTATGGGCCCATCATAGTACATATTTCTTAAGTACCATCTCCTTCCATTTATTTGGGCCCACCAATGTAAAATGTCAATATTTTCAATAATTATTGAGAATATCGAGGGTAGTAGGGAGTTGAACCTGTGTCCTCCTCACTCGAGCCTAAGCTCTAATACAATGTTAACTAGTCCTTCTAAAATTTTAAGGTGGTTGAAGAAAGGCATGAACAAAATCTTATACTCTTTAATACTCCTCCTTAATTGTACTCTATTTTTCCCTACCATTGACAATAACAATTACAACCAATACCAATATCAATAGATTAAATATATAGGGTGGGAGGACTTTAACGTGAGTCCTTCTAAATTGAGTTGTGATAACCGGTTCTCCTAAAATCTTTAGGTGTTGAGAATTTGGCTTTTGAAGATTTGCTCATATCTGAACAGATATAATATATTTGACTTAGTTTTAGAAAATTAGTTTGCATAAAGAGAATCACACTTTATGTTACCAAAAGATTTCTTTGTCTTATGAAGGTACAATACATTATATATTACTAGTTTATAAGCATGCACGAAATTTTATTTTTACTTTTTAAATACATATTTGCATAAATAGGTATTATTAGTAAAATATTTAATACTTTATATTATATAAAAAATCTAAGTTAAAATTTAGAGAGAAAAAATGGAGTTTCAATAAAAAATCAATTTATTGGATTTCAAACGTTAATTTTCTTCGTTACTCTCTGTTAAGTTCTATAAATTAGTTTTTGACAATTTTACATATTGTCATAAGAAACTAGCGAAATAATTTTTTAATTTTTTGATGATTTCAAAATTATTATCCAGTTGATATAATCCAAAAATTAATGATACAAGATGAATATCAATTTTACTTTAAAATTTCTATTCAATTTATTATAACCATTTATTCTTTGTTTTGATTTCTAATATATTTTACAATATCTACTAGACTCAATTTAGATTATTCGAATATAAAATATACATGTGTATCAGATTTAAAGTCTATGATTTATTTTTTTATTGTAGGCCATAACGATTTTTAATAAATTTGTCCCCTTGTACTATTTTTGAGCTAAATAAAAATTTTAAATAAAAAATGTTTGTTAATTTGAAATAGGTAAACAAAAAGGATTCAAACTGAAGCCAAAAAAATAAAAATATAATCATTTAATATATTTGGTTTTATTTAATTTTGTGTCCACCTTTATTTCTATAAATATGATTTTGACAATTTCATAATTGAGTTATAACTTACAAAATAAACCGAGTTTTTGGGCCTAATTTGGAAATTTTTGATATTTTGGGCCTACATTTTGGGCCAATAATTTCACTAATTTGGATATTTTGTGCCTAAGCTTTTTTACCTTAATTTACCTTGTTTAATTTGTAAGGGCCCATTAAGAATGAACAATCTAGAATTCTCTAGAAAGTCTAATATTCATAATATATAACATAACTGGGCTATATAGTGGTGAGCCTAAAAGTATTACCACATATATGTTTTAGCTTCATTCATCATTTTATTCTAGCTTTTTCTCAATAAAATTACATCTTCCATCTTATATATAACTCTAGTAGAATCCATTCCATTTTATCAATTTGATACATGAATCTAATTCATTTTAGATGATGGATGCACACCTTGTTTGGAAGCAATTGTTCCAGCAACATATATGGTATGTAAGGTGGCTGCCATATATAAATGTGATATCTCAAATGATCTTTCATTTTTTGTTTTTCATTCGTAATTATGTATCACAAGAATATTATAGGTGTTTTAATGGCTAATTTGTTTAATTTGATTAGATCTTTTAGTAAATTTTGAATAATTCCAAATTAGTCAAAAGCAGTATTACAATAATGATAAAGGGTGAACCCAGTTTGGTTGAACAAAAATATTTGCATAACAATGCATATTTATTATTGTTTGCAGGAAACAATGAAGAAAATGCTCCATGGAATCAATCATAGAGGGAGGTAAGCCAACCAATCAAATATATTGTAAATTCTCCTTTTTAAAATTATTAGTTCATTATTTGTGTTATTTGTATGGTAGTTAATTAACAAGTGTACTAAACTGTTACTTGTTTATTTTTTGTTTATAAATTAATAATATTTTATTAGGATAATACTAGAGGTAAGAAAATGAATCCAAATGATATATGTTATTTGTTACAAATAAACCCTTATTTACATTAACTCCACTCATAGTAATATTTGAAATTATCACGTCAACAATGCCAAATACCATGTCATTTGTACCAAATTTTCTTATCTAATTTGGTATGCCTAGCACTACACATTTTTTTATTATAATCATATATGTGGCATTTTATTCCTTTTTTGAATAGGATACTTTTTCAAATATTACTTTTCATTCAATAATTATAAATAAATTTTATGGTAAAATCTTTATATGCTTCTTAGTTTATTTAAGTTAGAATATAAAATATTTATAGTAGAAAGAAGGAAAACAGGAAGATTCTCACAATCTTATATGCAGATAGTTGTGCTTAGAGTTATACTATTAGAAATAACATGCCTTATGATTATTGTTATGGTGAACACTCTTATTTTTAAACATGGATCTACTAATATATAGAATATCATGAAGGTGAGCGTTCAATTCCTCTTGAACTTTTGGGACCTTCTGATTGTGTGTATCTGACCTCCAGTTTTGGAAATATTTTAATTTGGTTGCTTATTATTTATACGTTGTTAGATGATAAGGACAGCTGTGTGGGCTTTGAATGACAAGAACCGTTCAAGCCGTCAAAAGGTTGTTGGCTAAGTCGAAAGGTTGCTGGCTAGGTCGAAAGGTTGCTGGTTACATAGAGACGGAGTTCCATGTGCCAAAAACACCCCTTCATGAATTCGAGTTGACTCACAATCTTAGACAGATGAAGAATTTTGGACAACTCGTTTTAGCCAGACATTTGTATACATGGTGGAGGATCACAAGAAAGACTACAAGAAAAGGGGAAGTAAGATATGTTGAAGAAGGCAAACTTGGTGATGAGGAAATCAGCCAACTCGCCAGGAAATTTAGAGATATTGAAAAGGAACTTAGTGACCCTGAATTGAAGAAGGAGAATAGGGAGAAGGCCTTGTCAGCATTACCATATGAGCAAGCTGGGGTTGCCGCAAAGATTCACCTTTGGTTCTATGTTAAATGTGTTCATGGCCAGATTTAGTATAATAATGATTCTTTTATTAATCATTGAAATATTTAGTGCGTGCGTGATTATCATTTTTTTATATTTATTTTGTATAATAAGGATTCTTTTAAAAATGGCATGGAGTTATGGTAAATAGAAATGTTTGTATTTTTGTGTGATTTGTTATATCAAGTATCATGTGTTCCCACTCTTAACTAGAAACCATAACTCACATAAATAAATAATACTCATTATATACATTATCAAACTGAACAAGATATCATGTTACCATTATTTTCTCATTCACTACAAAAAAAGACTAGACTACATCGCTAGTTTTTAGTACCGACCAAATACGGTTGGTTTTAATTAAATACGACCGCAAAAATAGTAGTTTTTTCGAAGCTAGTCATTTTAAAAAATGCGTTGTATTTAGCAAAATACGAGCGGCTAAATATGATTGTATAAATATGACATGCTTAATACTATTGCTCTATTTCGATGTGATCGTATTTAGTATTTTTGAAATTTAAATTTTCAGCAAAAAAATTGAATTTTTCACTCATAAAAATCAGCATGACTGTCTTTGGTCATAAATCAAATATGACTGAGTTCTGTTGTAATTTAAATACGACCCTATTTTGTTCTATAAATATGACTATATTTCATTAAAAATGATTAATGCATGTTTTTGTTAAATTTAATATGACCCTATTTTGTTGAAAACGAAGGGCACACAGTTTCTGTTTAATATAAAAATTATCAAATTTTGTTGGAAAGAAGCGCACCTATTTTTTGTGCAATCTAATTACGGCAAAATTTATTGTTATTTAAGGTGCATATTAAATTCGACAGGCTTAGTTCATTGTTTTGAGCTTATTAATTCAACTCGATTTTGTTATTTTAATATAAGTCAAAATAAAAAAAATTGGTTGCTTTTTGCCATAAAAGTCTCCTAACATTGCAACCAAAATATGCAAAAATCAATGAACTACATTGCATAATAAGTCAAGCAATACATACACCTGTCACCACGGTTGATGTCTTCACCTTATTCATCGTTGATGGTGTCGTCCATCATAGTCACAGTCTGAGGAGCCTCCTGTATAAAAATCAGGTTGAAGTTCGCTAGAAGAAAGTTCAACTGTCATAAAAGAAATTATATAATCCACATATTGATTTACATATCAAGAACAAATCTTTATAGTGAAGATAGAAAATGGGGAAAAATCTAACAAAAAGTACTAAAATCAAAATAGTACATTCAAGAGAAAACAATAAATAAACAAATTAGTACTTGCACTCTTAAAAGTATAAAAAGTGATTTGAAATTTTATACCTGAAACTGAACTTTAGTTTGTTGATCTCAAAGCTCATAAAATCTTGAATAATAAAATAGGTACTAAGAGCAAGTACATTGAAAAATTAAATCATGATGACACACACAAATGATACCCAACCAAAATCTAAAATAATGTATCATTATAAACACACAAACATATTATGGTAGCCTTATCTCATTCAAAGTCAATTGCACACTAAATTACCAAAGTCAGCTAGGAGTGTAACACGTGGACCTGTGTCTATCAAAACTTCTATTATTTGCACTCAACAATTTATCAAACTACAGATAAGTGTCCAAGTGTCATGCTAAATGTCTAAATTTAAATTTATAGATGCATTTAATGACGTTAATTTTTTTTAAAAAAATACCTCTAAGATAATCTTGTCATTTACTTTCATGATAAGGCCAAGCGGAGTTGCAACACTACGCAAATATAGATATCCCTTGAATGCTGACTTAGGTCTAATAAAGTTGCAGAGGCTAGCTTATTGATTTCTTTATCCAAAAAAACTTTATAACTTCGCGTGCGGGTAATAAAAGTCCATTTTCTCAACTTCCGCCAGGACGTTTGGCATCATCAAGAAGATCTCACTACGAACATCAACTGACCCCGTCAAGTCGTTCTATTTCCTTCTCTTGATCAGCTTCTTTGAATCCCCGGATCCCAGCTGCTCTGCGAAGGTGTGTTTGTAGGTTCGACCAGGATATCGATCGAATAATGGGTTGTTCGGCGTGGGTATGACACTACGTAAAGCAATTGCACGACCCGAGTTTAATATCAATACCAACAACAAATATTTTAATTAAATATATGGGGGTTGAAGGACTCGAACCGAGTCCCTCCCCAAATTGAGCTCTGATGCCATGTTAAGGTACCAGTCATCCTGAATCCTCAAGGTGTTAGGAATTGGGCTTATCACGATCATATCTCATAATTCAACATTCTCCTCGGTTGAAAGCCCGTATATTCGAGTTTGAAGAGTGGATCACTAGATGTGTTGTACCTTTTTAGGCCTAGCATGCGGTCAATTGACTAGGTGTGGATCTTTTCCTATTTAGGTGTCCATCATAATACACATTTTTCAATTACCGGATGGGGATCTGGTCCCATTTATTTTTTCCCACCAAGGTACAATGTCAATATTTTCAATAATTAATTATAATATTGAGGGTAACATGCATGGAGTTGAACCCGTGTCCTCGTAATGGACTTGAACCGGTATCCTCGTCTGGCCATCCTGAGCTCTAATATCATGTTAAGTAACCAGTTCTTCTAAAACCTTAAGATGGTAGAGGAAAGGCACAGACATGATCTTATACTCTTTAAAACTCCTTCTTAAAGGCAAAAAAATTTGTGAGGTTGGAAGAGTAGTGACAATGGTGCTTACCTCACTTACCTGAGGGCCCTCCATGATTGGAAAGAAGAATAGGGGCACCTCTTTGTGGTGACTTGCTTGGTTGAGATCTGCAATGATTCTTCTTTCTTGAACCCAACAATTCAGTTTATTGGTTGGGTTCTCAATAACAATATTCTTAATAAGATGGTTAGCAAGTATTATAAAGAATATAGCATAATAGACACCTTTACCTCTCTTATTAACTTCCCCTAGCTTATAGCCTAATTCAAAGATAACCATGTCACTGAAATTATGATAATTATCAATAACTAACATATAAAGCATGTTAAGCATGGCAGTATTGACATAATCAAAATTACTTATCTTACCAGAAAATACCTTGGTAAATACGGAAATACCTTGGTAACTACATCACACAGATAACTCCATTCTTTTCTAAGACTTAGCCTCCTAATATCACTTAACTTAGAGGTAAGCAGTGCATAGCCAACATAATTAAGCATGGTAACTAAATTAGCATTTGTGTGTGGAACAGTAGTAGTGTTTTCAAGAATCTTAAAGCATGATTGAATTATGTCACTGGTAATGCAGAATTGCTTACCTTTGAGAGTGAAAGATATTGTTTTGTCTTTAGACTGGTACACAACAGTGGTCCACATCTCTTCCATAACTTTACAGTAGATTGTGGGTGATTCTATCATAGCGTAACAGAGTTTACATCCCTTCACAAAGTCCATCATTTTGTGAAAATCTTCAGATTGTGGAATTTCCTTGTTCACAAGAGCTACGAAGTTGTCCATTTCGTATAGGAATCCAGACTGAGACATGATTTTGACTACTGATGCCATTGTTAAGGTGAGGGAATTTGCAGAGAGAAAGAGAGTTTTGCTTTGAAAAAGAAGAGAGTTAGAGCAACTGATTTGAGAATGATAAAAGAAAAGAATGAAAATGAATTTTACTTTTATACTATCTCAAATATAAATTGTTAAGAGTAATAAAATAACCAAACAAAATAGCCCAAAATTGTCATTTCAAATAAATAAGCTATCAAAATTCTATCAATTATCCGTCGTGATATACTTACAGACTGTAAGTATATCCGATGGATAATGTTAAGAGTTCCAACAGCTGACATGGAGACAATTCGACGGATGAGAATAAAGCAATTATCTGTCGGGTATAAAGTAATCCAGAAAAGTAATTTATTTTTATTAATATATTATATATAGACGGATGATCAAACTCGATGGATAATGAGCATCCGTCAGAATGTAAATTTTGACTTAGCCAAAATTTCCTCTAAGACAGAAAAATCAATTAAGTTTCTGGCTGCATTATAACTTGCAAAAATATCTAAAATGGTTTAAAAATAATTCAGCATACCTAAATCACTTACCAACCTAGAAAAGGTGGATTATCAAGGGCTTGGTAAAGATATCCTCAAGCTGCTTTTCACTTGGAACAAAATGAAGTTCCAGAGTACCATTCATCACATGTTCCCTAATGAAGTGGTACTTGATGTCTATGTGCTTTGTTCTTGAATGCTGTGCTAGATTTTCAGTGATGGAAATTGCACTTGTGTTATCACAGTAAATAGGAATTGTGTCCACTTGTAGACCATAGTCCAACAATTGGTTTTTCATCCATAAAATATGTGCACAACAACTACCAACATCAATATATTCAGCTTCAGCTGTAGAAGTAGAAACTGAATTTTGCTTTTTACTGAACCAGGATGCCAGCTTATTTTCTAGAAATTGACAGGTTCTTGTTGTACTTTTTCTATTATTTTACAACCTACATAATCTGCATCTGAATAACTAGTTTGATAAAAACCAGAATCTCTAGGGTACTAAATGCCAAGTTTTGGTGTACCCTTGAGATATTTAAAAATTCTCTTAACAGCTACTAAGTGAGATTCTCTAGGATCAACCTGAAATCTAGCACAAAGACAGGTAGCAAATATTATATCTGGTCTACTAGCTGTTAAGTACAAAAGTGAGCCTGCCATGCCTCTATAGCTTGAAATATCCACACACTTTTCAGTAATGTTTAATTCAAGTTTAGTTATAGTGGCCATGTGAGTTTTTGTAGATGTGCAATCCATTAGATCAAACTTCTTTAAAAGATCATAAATATATTTAGTTTGACTAATGAATATTCCATCACTAATTTGCTTAACTTGTTAACCAATAAATAAGTTAGTTCTCCCATCATGCTCATTTCATACTTACTTTGCATCAATTTGACAAACTTTTTACAAAGTTTTTCATTTGTAGAGCCAAATATAATATCATCTACATAAATTTGAACAAGTATACTAGAGCCATTAACATTTCTAAAGAATAAAGTTTTATCAACAGTACCTCTTGTGAAGTGGTTTTCCAAAAGAAACTTTGATAATGTGTCATACCAGGCTCTAGGTGCTTGCTTCAATCCATAAAGTGCTTTCAAATGATATTAGACATATTCTGGAAAATTTGGATCTTCAAAACCAGGAGGCTGACTGACATAGACTTCCTCCTCCAAATCTCTATTCAGAAAAGCACTTTTGACATCCATTTGATAGACTTTGAAATTGGCATGGGCTGCTTAGGCTAAAGAAAATTATGATGGCTTCAAGTTTTGCAACAGGAGCAAAAGTTTCATCAAAATCTATTCCTTCTTGTTGATAGTAGCCCTTGGCAACCAATCTAGCTTTGTTCCTGACCACTATGTCATTTTCATCCATTTTTTTTTCTGAATACCCACTTGGTGTCAATTGGATTATTTCCTTTAGGTTTGGGTACCAGCTTCCATACTTTGTTCCATTCAAATTGGTTTAGCTCCTCCTGCATAGCTAAAACCCAATCAGGATCCAACAAAGCTTCTTCTACCTTCTTTGGTTCTTCTTTAAAAAGAAAGCTGCTATATAGACATTCTTCTTGAGTTGCTTTTCTTGTTTGAACTCTAGAAGATGCATCACCAAAGATGAGCTCAAAAGGGTGAACTCTAGTTCATTTTCTTTGTTGAGGTAGATTAGCTCTAGATGAAGAGGCCTCATTTTTGTCTTGATGTGTGACTAAGTTTTGATTATGAGAAACCCCCCTGAGTTTGTGAATCTTTGATTGGAGAAGGTAGTTCCATAACAATATTGGTTCTTAGATTGTATACTCTATATGCTTTTCCAACAGCATATCCAACAAAGATTCCTTCATCTGCTTTAGCATCAAACTTTCCATGTTGATCAGTTTGATTCCTTAAGATATAACATTTGTAGCCAAAGACATGAAGAAAATTTAGAGTTGGCTTCCTGTTCTTAAACAATTAGTAGGGTGTCATGCATTTTGCTTGATTAACTAATGAGATATTCTGAGTGTAGCAAGCATTATTCACAGCTTCAGCCCAAAAATATATTGGTAACTTTGATTCTTCAAGCACTGTCCTTGCAGCTTCAATAAGAGATCTGTTCTTCCTTTCCACTACTCCATTCTGTTATGGAGTTCTTGCTGCTGAAAACTTATGCATAATCCCATTTTCTTCAAAAAATTATCTCATCACAGAATTCTTGAACTCAGTTCCATTGCCACTCCTGATTCTTCTAACCTTGAAGTCAGGATGATTATTGACTTGCCTTATGTGATTGATGACGATTTCACTAGATTCATTTTTGGACATTAGAAAATATGTCCAAGAGAACTTTGAGAAATCATCCACAATTACTAAGCAAAATCTTTTCCTTGAGATATACAACACATTAACTGGTCCAAACAAATCCATATGCAACAGTTGCAAGGGTTCTTCAATTGTTGAATCAAGCTTCTTTTTGAATGATGTTTTAATCTACTTTCCTTTCTGGCAAGCATCATATAATCCATCGTTAGTAAACTCCACTTGAAGAATGCCTCTAACCAATTCTTTCTTGACAAGCTCATTCAAGATCTTGAAGTTTAGATGGGACAGCTTCTTGTGTCATAGCGAACTTTCATCTTGACTTGCTTTATTGAGAAGACAAATGACTGATTATGCATTTGATGAGTTAAAGTCAGCTAGGTACACATTTCTTTTTCTCACTCCAGTAAGAACCACTTTGTTGCTCTTTTTGTTGGTCACAACACAGGCTTCTGAATTGAAAATAACTGAGTTTCCCTTATCACAAAGCTGGCTGATACTCAATAAATTATGCTTGATACCATCCACTAGGGCAACCTCTTCAATGATGACATTGTCTTTTGAAATCAAGCCATATCCCACAGTATAACCCTTGCTGTCATATCCAAAAGTAATACTTGGGCCATCTCTTTCCTTGAACTCAGTGAGCAGTGTAGAATCTCCAAATATGTACCTTGAGCAACCACTATCTAGATACCAAAGATTCTTTCTGTTTCCCTGCACACATTAAAATCAAATCAAGTTGATTTTGGTACCCAAGTTTCCTTATGTCCTTCCTTGTTAGGTTTCTTCTTTAGTTTTTGGGTTCTTTGTTAGTCATTTGAGTTGAACCCTAGAAACCAGTCATTAAAACAGAATTATCATGCACATTTTGGTTTACATAAAAAGGCATGCTATTTGCAAACATGTTATTCCAGTAAGGCATGCTAAATAGCATTTGAGGCATACTAAATGTAACATAATAAAGATTAGGTGCAAATGGCATATTAGCAAATTGTGCAATCATATTCTGAGTAGACATAGCATTCATAGGCATGGTAAGCATGGCAGCCATGTTGGGAAAAGAAGAGGGTGCAGACATGGGAATAGGCATAGCAAGTTTGTAATTAACAAACAAATTATTAACACTACCAAACTTAACACAGATTTTCCTTGGTGTATATTTATCAGGTGTGTAGTTGTTATGTTTGTTAATTCCTACTTTCCCATTTCTATTGTTTATCTTTTTTGCATCTGTTTTAACCTCAATCTTTTCTAAACTTTCATTCAATTGCTTGATAGACAGATGACCAACATTAACTTTCTTTTCTTTTCTGACTTGACTTGATTCTCCTGGAATAAAGTTTTTAGAAACTGATCCATATTTCTCATTCAACTTAGCTAGATTAACATTGCTAAATGGTTTACTCACAGCCGACGAATGTGGCTCTTTGTCTCTCGACGTATAATCCTTTTGATTATCCGACGAATGATTTTCATTATCTGTCGAGTCCACATCTTTCAACAATCCTTCAACTAAATTGGGCTCAACCTTCTTTTTACTCTTCTTCCAGGCTACATCACAAAAGGACTCAATACCTTGAACTTTAGTGACTTGAGCATGAACATCTCTAGATGATTTCAATGTCTTAATCACTTCATGTTCTCATTCAAGCTGCTTCTTTAAAATATCTTCTTTCTTGAAGGACTCAGTTAATTCATCCTTAGCAATCTTACACTCCATTCTCAATTTTTCAAATTCAATAAACAGAGACTCTACCACATTATTCCTCCCACTTAAAACCAAATTGTTTTCTTTAATTTTAGCATTTTCCTTAGTGAGGGACTTAAGTGTAACACGCAAGTGATATAATTTAGCAGATATGTCATTTATTGCATCATTACACTCTGCTTTAGAAAAATGTGCTAGGTTGGTGGTGAATACCTGATTGCTTGAAGAACTGGTCTTTATTTCATCTAATTTGGCCATTAGGGCTAGATTGGCATAGGTTGTTTCTTCATCTTCATCCAATCCATCTACAGCCCAGCCATTCTTCTGTGTGATGAAAGTCATTTCCTTTTGTTCGAGTAGCTCAAAGTATTTTTGTTTATAATCAACAGTCTCAAACTTCTTTTTTCCAGAATTAGACTTTCTACACTCACTAGCAAAATGACCTGCCAAGCCACATTTGAAACACTTGAATTTTGACTTATCAACCATGTTTCTATTTAACTTGGCTGCTCCAAAATTCTTTTTTAATTTGAGCTTGGAAAATCTCCAGGATAACAATGCTAGATGCTCATCAACATCATCCATGTCATATTGGCTCAACTGATCTTCATTCTCAGCTACCATCCATTTACACTTGCTTTCACAAACCTTTGAAGTAGACTCAATAGCTTCCATTTTCATCTATTTCTCATATTCTAACTCAGCAACTAGTGCTATGGACCCTCCTTTCTTCCTTCCTTTCTGTATCCTTTGATATTTCTCTATTTCAAGCTCATAGGTTTTCAAGATGCCATACAGTCTCTCTAAGGTGTACTCCTTGTAATCCTATGAATTTCTCAATGAGGCTGTCATTGGCTTCCACTCCTTTGGAAGAGATCTAAGGAACTTGAGGTTAGAGTCTTTTGTTTGATAGACTCTTCCATGCACCTTCAGGGCATTTAGTAGTTTTTGAAATCTACTAAATATATCACTGAGAGACTCACTTTTTTCACAGTAGAAATTCTCATATTGCTGAATCAGAAGCTGCATCTTGTTCTCCCTTACTTGCTCATTACCATCACAGATAATCTTTATTGTGTCTCAAACCTCTTTGGCTGATTTACAGTTAATGATGTTGTCAAACATATCACCATCAACTCCATTGAACAATATGTTCATGGCTTTCTTATCCTTCCTGACTTGCTCAATGTCAGGATCTGACCATTCACGCCTAGGTTTTGGAACAGATGGTTCATTGCCAGTTGCAACTCTCATTGGTACATGAGGGTCTCTCTCTATACAGTCCACATAGGCCTCATCTTGGGAGAGAAGATGTAGGTACATCTTCACCATCCAGTGGTGATAATTATCTTTGTCCAGAAATGGGATCTTTACTCCAACATCCTTTTTGTTCATCTTGTTATTTGTTGTGATCTTTATACTCTTTGTTCTTCAAGAGCTTGCTCCGATACCAATTGTTATTCCCTAATAATACAACAAGAATTATAGAAATGGCTTGAATGTAATTCTGGCTTCTTTTTAAGAATTTAAAATTATTCTAACTTAATATATATAAATTTGTTTGATTTGCAGTATTTTGGAATAGGAGAATAGTAGAAATCAAAATACTAATTAATAAAACACAAGCTTTAAAACTTTCTGGTGGATTTGATTGTATCTACTAGAGATATATATATTAAATTGAGAACTCGTGAAGCTTTGAATAGCTCACAGCATCTTACAAGTTGAACAAACAAAACTACAGAGAAATTCTTAAGAATGTTGCCTTATCTGTTTCAGAGAAATGTAATTGCTTAGTTAATTGTTCTAATTGCTACACTTGATTTATATATCACCAAATTTACATGACACTTAGACAAGATAATAAAACAAAATATATCTAGCCTAACTTCATGCTACTTCACTACTCTATTCGAGCAACTTTGAATATCTTCATATTTGCACGGAAATGGTAATGCTACTTTGTTCTTCAAATCCTGCTTAACAGGCTGCCACATTCCTTTTACAAATACCCTACGCATGTAACTGTGTTGTCACTATCAACATCTATTTTAAATTTGATCATCCTTCGAGACTATATTTGTCATCCGTCAGGAGTCTTGATGATTATCCGTAGGGAGCTTTGTTGATCATCCGTCGGAAATCTTGTAGATCATCCGTCGGATGGTAGATATCTACCACTTGACTCTATTTCACTTATACAGAATTACAAGACATCTCATATTTAGAATTTCTCAACCTATTGTGCATATCAATCTAGTAGTCAACATGACTTAGAAAACCCTATACAATCTACTAGACTAAAACATGTTGTTTGCAAAAGCTACACTCTTGATCGATGACAAATTGTCATCCGTTGGGACTATAAGATTCATCCATTGATACTATATTAGATCATGCGTCGAGGGCTATAAAATTCACTAAGTTAAATCTACTAAGGTGTTTTGTTTAACTTATCATCAAGTTCACAACATATTCCTAACATTAAGATCTTCTCATATCTCAACAGATATAATATATTTGACTTAGTTTTAGAAAATTAGTTTGCCTAAAGAGAATCACACTTTATGTTAAGAAAAGATTTCTTTGTCTTATGAAGGTACAATACATTATATATTACTCGTTTATAAACATGCATAATCTTTATTTTTACTTTTTAAATACATATTTGCATAAATAGGTATTATTAGTAAAATATTTAATACTTTAAATTATGTGTAAAATCTAAGTTAAAATTTAGGGAGAAAAAATGGAGTTTCAAGAAAAAAATCAATTTATTGGGTTTCAAACGTTGATTTGCTTGGTTAGGCCGTGTTAAGTTCTATAAATTAGTTTTTGACAATTTTACTTACTCCCATAAAAAACTAGCGAAATAATTTTTAATTTTTTGATGATTTAAAAATTATTATCAAATTGTTATAATCCAAAAATTAATGATAAAAGATGATTATCAATTTTACTTTAGAATTTATATTAAATTTATTATAACCGTTTATTCTTTGTTTTGATTTTTAATATATTTTACAATGTCTACTAAGACTCAATTTAGATTATTCGAATATGAAATATACATGTGTATCAGATTTAAAATATGTTATTTATTTGTTTATTGTAGGCCATAACGATTTTTAATAGACTTGTCCCCTTAAACTAATTTCGAGCTAAATAAAAATTTTAAATAAAAAATGTTTGTTAATTTGAAATAGGTAAACAAAAAGGATTCAAACTCAAGCCAAAACAAATAAAAATATAATCATTTATTAAATTTTGTTTTATTTAATTTTGTGTCTACCTTTATTTCTATAAATCATTTTGGCAATTTTATAATTCAGTTAGAACTTACGAAATAAACCGAGTTTTTAGGCCTACTTTGGATATTTTTGATATTTTTGGGCCTACATTTTGGGCCAATAATTTCACTAATTTCGATATTTTGTGCCTAAGCTTTTTTACCTTAATTTACCTTGTTTAATTTGTAAGGGCCCATTAACAAAACTCCACTATATCATCGGGGTGAGCCTAAAAGTATTACCACATATATATTTTAGCTTGATTGGTGGAGGTCAGTTTTCTTCTAGCTTTTTCTCAATAAAATTATATCTTCCATCTTATATAGGTTGAACCCACTATGGTTGAACAAAAATATTTGAATAACAATGCATATTTATTACTGTTTGTAGGAAATAATGAAGAAAATGCTCAATAAAATCAATTAGAGATGGAGGTAAGCCAACCAATCAAATCTATTGTAAATTCTCCTTTTTAAATTGTTAGTTCATTATTTGTGTTATTTGTGTGGTAGTTAATTGATAAGTGTACTAACCTGTTACTTGTTTATTTTTTGTTTATAAACTATTAATATTTTATTAGGATAATACTAGAGGTAAGAAAATGAATCCAAATGATATATGTTATTTGTTACAAATAAACCCTTATTTACATTAACTCCACTCGTAGCAATATTTGAAATTATCATCTCAACAATGCCAATGACCATGTCATTTGTACCAAATTTTCTTATCTAATTTGGTATGCATAACACTAATCATTTTTTTATTATAATCATATATGTTGCATTTAATTCCTTTTTTGAATAGGATACTTTTTTAAATATTACTTTTTATTCAATAATTATAAATATATTTTATAGTAAAATCTTTATATTTTTCTTAGTTTATTTAAGTTAGAATATAAAATATTTATAGTAGGAAGAAGGAAAACAAGAAGATTCTGACAATCTTGTATGTAGATAATTGTGCTTACAATTTTACTATTAGAAATGGGACATGCCTTATGATTATTGGTATGGTGAACACTCTTATTTTTAAACATGGATCTACTAATATATAGAATAACATGAAGGTTAGCCTTCAATTCCTGTGGAACTTTTGGAACCTTCTACTGTGTGTTTTTTCTCATCTTCAGAATACCAATGGTCTGGTAAGCGGACTATCTGAGCTCCAATTTTGGGATTATTTTGATTTGGTTGGTTATTATTTAAGTTACTGTTATAAGTTGTTAGATGATAACGATGTTGGGTTTATTATCTAAATATGTTCCTGGTACTTTTATTTGTTTCTACATTTGAATAAATTATGTAGGTTTCTGAAGTAGTTGCAAGTTTGTAGTAGTTTGTTAGTCAGACTCTTTTATATTTTCTTGTATGCACTGATTTCAGTTTAATCCCAATAGAAGGTTTACTCAGAAATCTGTACATTTTGTCCTATAATCAGGTTAATCTCTACATCTGGTAATAGAGCTCTCTGTTCTTTCCTCTACTTGACTCACATCTCATTGGCATAGAAGATGGCTCAGTCGAGCAAGCACAAGGAAGGGCAGATTGGATTGAGTTTTCCCATGCTAACAAAGACAAATTATACTGCTTGGGCAATGAAGATGGGGGTATTCATGCAAGCACATAACGGGTGGGAAGCAATCGATCCTAGGGATCCAAAGGCTGCTGTGGAAAACAAGATCGACAAGCGAGCTTTGGCTATGATCTATCAGAGCATTCCAGAAGAATTGATGTTGACGCTTGTGTTGGAATATTAATTTAATCTAAATATGATTAATTCTGTTTTAATAATAAATCAGCTGTGTATACGTGGTTGTATGCAGTTAGAATAGGTCTTAGTAGTTGAGTCTATCTAGGAGAGTAATGGAGATAAATCAGGTATTTAGTTCCTGGTTTATAGTTGTTAGTTTCTCTTGTTTTAAACATTCAGCATGTATTCATTTTAGTTAGCTCTTCAATTATTATCCATTCAGAAATATTAGTCAAGCACGTTTGCTTATTGTGAGTCTATATTACTATATCTACACTTATATCTGGTATCAGAGCTTGATACATACAATCTGTCTGTACACTCATGGAAACTAACAAGGGAAAGGAGGGCTCATTTGGTTTAAGTTTTCCGATGCTCAACAAAATGAACTACACAGCATGGTCACTAAAAATGAAGGTTTTCATGCAAGCCCACAGCGTGTGGGATGCTATAGAACCTAAAGAAGATACAGCAGCTGTCGAGGATAAGGTAGATAAACGTGCAATGGCCATAATCTACCAGGGAATTGCTGAGGACCTGTTGTTGTCAATTGCAGACAAGAAAACCTCAAAGGAGGCGTGGGATGTCATCAAGACACTACATCTGGGTGCAGATAAAGTAAAAAAAGCGAAGATTCAGACTCTTAAATCAGAGTTTGAAGCCCTCACTATGAAGGACACTGAGCAACTTGACGATTTCTGCATGAGGCTGAACGGCTTAGTAGCCAATATACGTACGTTGGGAGAGGAGATTGAAGAAGAATACGTGGTCAAGAAAATTCTGCGAGCTGTACCCACCAGATTCTTATAGATAGCTTCAACTATTGAGCAGTTCGGGAACCTGGAGCAAATGTCTGTTGAGGATACAGTGGGCTCTCTTAAGGCCCATGAAGAAAGAGTACGTGGGAAAAATGAGAGCAGTGATCAACAGCTACTTCTCACCGAAGAAGAATGGGTGAAAAGGGAGAATAAGGAAGGCCAATTATTACTCACTCGGGATGAGTGGGTGAAGCGAGCGAACAGAGGTAGCTCACGGGGAAGAGATGTAACAAAGGGAAGAGACTTCTCTAGAGGTGGTCGTGACAGAAACAACATACGCTATTTTAATTGCAGTGCTTACGGACACTATGCTGCGGAGTGTCGTAAACCCAGGAGAGAAAAGGAGCAAACTCATGAGGCAAATTTGGCCTATGTAAATGATGATGAACCCACTCTTTTGCTGGCAGAATGTCATGGTGTCAAGGATGAGATGATTTTACTCCATGAAGAAGGAGTAAGTCCAAAATTGAACAAAGCTGGATTCGAGGGACAAAGGGACACAAGTGTGTGGTATCTCGATAATGGGGCTAGTAACCACATGACCGGTTACCGTCACAAGTTCACTAAAATGGATGAAGGAGTGAGAGGTAGAGTCAAGTTTGGAGATGGATCCACAGTTGAAATACATGGGAAAGGATCAATCAATCTTACAACTCAGGATGGCAAGGAATGTACTCTCAAAGAGGTATACTTTATTCCAAGTCTATGCAATAATATAATTTCATTGGGCCAATTGTCTGAAGGTGGTAGTAAAGTGATTATTAAGGGAGAATTTTTGTGGATTTATAATGAGAAAAATACCATGATAATGAAAGTGAAGCGTGCATCAAATAGATTATACAAGGTTTTAACAAAGGATACTAGTGGAATGTGTTTGTTAACAAAAGCAGATGATTTGACCTTGCTTTGGCATGCACGGCTTGGTCATGTGAATTTTAACTCTATGAATCTGATGTCCAAGAATCGAATGGTACATGGTTTGCCCACTTTTACACACCCAAAGGAAGTGTGTAAGGGATGCTTGATGTCTAAACAGGAGAGACGCCCGTTTCCCACACAGTCTGTCTTTAGTGCCAAGGAACGGCTGGAACTCATCCATGGAGACATCTGTGGCCCTATCTCTCCATCAACACCAGCTGGTAACAAGTATTTTCTATTGTTTGTTGACGATTTTAGTCGTGCAATGTGGGTTTATATGCTCAGGACAAAGGATGAAGCATTGACATATTTTAAGACATTTAAAGTATAAGTGGAAAAGGAATCAAACCAGACTATTAAAGTTCTTCGCACTGATAGAGGAGGAGAATTCTGCTCGAAGGCCTTTGCAAGTTTTTGTAATGATATAGGTATTGCTCGCCACTTTACAGCTCCATACACTCCATAACAGAACGGAGTTGTGGAGCGACGCAACAGAACTGTGGTTGCCATGGGGAGGAGTCTACTGAAAGAAAGAAACATGCCTATGTATATGTGGGGAGAAGCAATAAGGCACGCCGTTTATTTGTTAAACCGAGTGCCAACTCGAGCAGTTGAAGGTGCAACGCCTTATGAGTCATGGTCAAAGAGAAAGCCACAGGTGGAATATCTCAAGGTCTTTGGCTGCATTGCTTATATGAAAGTACCAAGTGTGCATACAACTAAATTGGATGACAGAAGTGTTCGTGTTGTTCATCTTGGACGAGAAGCAGGTACAAAGGCTTACCGTTTGTTCAATCCCGACACTAGGCGTGTGCACATTAGTCGGGACGTCGTGTTCGATGAAGCAAAGGGATGGAATTGGAACAATGCAACTAAAGATGATACACAGGTGTCGACATCGTTCACTGTGGTAGGGGTATTCGGTGAAGAAACTCAGGACGAAGAAATATCGAGTGATCAAGGCACTCCTCGAGTGGAAAATATGGGAGATGAAAACTGGTCGAACAATCATTCTTCTGAATTAGGTGAAGCAGAGTCACCTCAGTCACATACCTCACAGACTCCTCAGTCTCGTTACAGCACCACAGAAACTCTAAATGAAGATGCCTATGATGGTAGTGAGTCACCTCATCGTTACAGGCTACTTCAGGACATATACAATGAAACTGAGCAGCAGGAACTGAACGATGACTTAGCTGACGAGTTGTTGTTAGCTGGGATTGATGAACCAGTACATTTTGCAGAAGCAGTAAAAGAAAGTTGCTGGAGACAGGCCATGGACTGTGAAATTGAAGCTATAGAGAGAAACAGAACCTGGGAATTGACAAACTTGCCACCTGGTCACAAGTCGATTGCTTTGAAGTGGGTTTACAAAGTAAAAAAAGACACTGATGGGAAGATTTTGAAGCATAAAGCAAGACTCGTCGCCAAGGGATATGTACAGAAATGTGGTATTGATTTCGAACAAGCTTTTGCCCCAGTAACAAGGATGGAAACAGTACGATTACTTCTAGCATTGGCAGCCCAAAATTCTTGGGAAGTTCATCATTTGGACGTTAAATCAGCGTTCTTAAATGGTCAATTATATGAGGAGGTATATGTCCAGCAACCAGAAGGTTACGAGAAGCAAGGGGAAGAGCAAAAGGTCTACAGGTTATTTAAAGCATTGTACGGGCTTCGACAAGCTCCTCGAGCTTGGTACAATCAACTGAATAAGTGTCTGGAAAAACTTGGGTTTATCAAATGCCCGTTGGAACATGTTGTGTATACTAAAAAGGAGGATGATCAAACTTTGATTATAGGTGTATATGTAGACGACTTGATCATCACGGGCACAAATGTAACCAATATTGTTCAGTTCAAGGCACAGATGAGTAAAGAATTCGAGATGTCAGATCTTAGACAACTGAGTTATTATCTTGGCATTGAAGTAAAACAAGGAGCAGGGCATATCGAGTTAAAACAGACGGCGTACGCTAGAAAAGTGTTGGAGAAGGCTGGCTTAACAGAGTGCAACTCAGCCAAGTACCCGATGGAACCAAAGATTCAACTACACAAGGATGAGAAAGGTGAAGCTGTAAATTCTACGGATTTTAAGAGTATGGTGGGTGGTTTGAGGTACTTGGTGCATACGCGCCCTGACATTGCGTATGCAGTAGGCTTGGTGAGTAGATTCATGGAGAGACCTACTGTGTTGCACCTGAACGCTGTAAAAAGAATTATGACGTACGTGAAAGGGACGTTAAACTATGGACTGGTGTATGCTCGAGGTCGTGGTGACTATATGCTTTCTGGCTTCTCTGATAGTGATCTTGCAGGCGACATTGTGGACAGGAAATCAACAGGAGGTATGGCCTTTTATCTTGATGAATCATTGATCACATGGGTATCTTAAAAACAACGATGTGTGGCGTTGTCATCGTGTGAAGCTGAGTTTATGGCAGCCACGGCTGCGGCCTGTCAAGGGATTTGGTTACACAGTTTGTTAAGTCAGATTATGAACATCAAAGCTGGACCAGTTGTGCTTTACATTGATAATAGGTCTGCTATAGACCTTGCTAAAAATCCAGTGTTCCACGGATGTAGTAAACACATAGATGTGCGCTACCACTTCATCCAAGAATGTGTAGAGAAAGGTTCCATAGTTATCAGACATGTGAACACAGAGGCACAGCGAGCAGATATTCTTACAAAGCCCATGTCAATTGTTAAGTTTGAAAGGATGCGCCAGCTGCTGGGAGTGAAGGACCTTAATCAATTTTAGATTAAGGGGGAGTTTGTTGGAATATTAATTTAATCTAAATATGATTAATTCTGTTTTAATAATAAATCAGCTGTGTATACGTGGTTGTATGCAGTTAGAATAGGTCTTAGTAGTTGAGTCTACCTAGGAGAGTAATGGAGATAAATCAGGTATTTAGTTCCTGGTTTATAGTTGTTAGTTTCTCTTGTTTTAAACATTCAGCATGTATTCATTTTAGTTAGCTCTTCAATTATTATCCATTCAGAAATATTAGTCAAGCACGTTTGCTTATTGTGAGTCTATATTACTATATCTACACTTATAGCTTGTAGAACGAAAAACCGCAAAGGATGCCTCGGAGGAAATAAAAATGGTGTCAGTAGGGGCTACAAAGGTCAAACAAGCAAAGGCTCAAATACTTAAATCTGAATTTGAATCTATAAATCTGAAGGTCACAAATCAACTAGATGATTTTTGCATGAAATTAAATGGCCTAGTTGCGAGAATCAAGGCACTTGGAGAGACTATTGGAGAAGAATACGTTGTGAAAAAAATGCTAAGGGCGGTGCCTGCCAAATTTCTGAAAATAGTGTCAGCTATCGAGCAATTTGGAAACATTAAAACTATGTCAGTTGAAGAAGTAATGGGCTCACTAAAAGCTCGTGAGGAATGACTATCTAGTCAAGGTGATAGCAAACAAAAACAACAACTCCTGTTGACCGGGGAGGAATGGTCACGATGTGAGAACAACACTAGAAAGCTCCTGCTTACATGCAAGAAATGGTTGTGAAGGTCGAACAGAGATGGGTCTCAGGTTGGAAATTACCACCGTGATAGAGACAATCAGGATGGTCGAAGACGAATTGACAGAGGCAAAATAAAATATTTCAACTGTGGAGCCTATGGTCATTTTTCCGTTGAATGTAGAAAACCAAGGAGGGACAAAATACAACGTGGAGAAGCCAATCTAACACAAACATATGACGAAGAACCTGCACTCCTAATGGCCATGACTAATGAAGGTGCAGATGACATGATTCTCTTATCTGAAGGTGCAGGCTTGAACACAAAAACTTTGGAGGAGGATCTCTGATATTTGGATAATGGGGAAAGTAACCATATGACTGGGTGCCGTGAAAAATTTCAAACTCTGGATAAAAAATGAAGAGAAAGGTTAAATTTGGTGACAAAATAGTTGTGGGAGAAAAATTGTGGGTCTATGATAGTTGTGGGAGGATGGTTATTATTAGTCTGGGCCCGCTTTCCGAAGAAGGAAATTGAGTGGTATTGAATGGAGAAAAATTGTGGGTCTATGATAGTTGTGGGAGGATGGTTATGCGCGTAAAACGCTCTTCAAATCGTCTCTACAAAATACGCATTGAAGACAACAAGGAAGTTTGCTTACTTATAAAGAAGGAAGAAAAGGTATGGTTATGGCATGCACGCCTAGGCCACGTCAATTTGAATGCAATGCAGCTGATGTCTAGGAATCAAATGGCACATCATAAATCAACCAAAAGAGCTTTGTAATGGGTGCATTATGTCAAAACAATCATGTAAGACTTTTCCTACTCACTCTAATTTTAATTCTAAGCATGCATTAGAATTAATACATGGGGATCTTTTTGAGCCTATTTCACCTTCTACTCCTGCTGGCAATAGATAATTCATGCTATTAGTAGATGATTACACTCGTATGATGTGGATTTACATGCTTAAATCTAAAAGTGAGGCATTAAATTATTTTAAGAAGTTCAAGTTGCTGGTCGAGAATAACTCTGTAAAACAAAGCATTCAGGTGTTCTGTACTGATCGTGGTGGGGAGTTTTGCTCCAAAGAATTTGCTGAATTTTCTGAAAAAGCAAGCATTTTGAGGCATTATACTGCGCCCTATACAACACAGCAAAATGGTGTAGTAGTGCTCCGTAATCGTACCATGGCAGCAATGACTAGAAGCTTGCTCAAGGAAAGGGGGGTTCCTGCACAAGTCTGGGGTGAGGCTGTAAGACATGTTATATACATCTTAAACAGGCTCCCAAATTGAGCATTCTCACAAATAACTCTGTATCAGGCATGGTGTCATCACAAACCATCTTTTGAATCTCTGAAAATTTTTGGTTGCATCTCTTATATGAAAATTCCAGTCGTGTTCAATTACAAACTCGATGATAGAAGTAAAATATTAGTTCACTTTGGACGAGAACCAGGAACCAAGGCGTATCGATTGTACGACCCAGATTCCGGAAGAATTCATGTAAGCAGAGACGTTATTTTTAACGAAGGAAAAGGTTGGAACTGGGATAAAGGTGCAAATCAAACCGCTGATAGGTGCACTCAAATCAACGCTTCCCAAGTTCAAATTGATTTTGACATTAATGCACCAAAAATATATGAGCAACATGCATCAGCAAATTCCGAGTCTTTCAGTGAAGGTTATAACTCCGAAAGTGCTGCCTCACCAGAAACACCATTCATACCAAGGTCTGTTTCTTCATCTGACGTTACAGGAGACTTGAGTTCTAGTGGTTCCAGCACTGATAGTGAACCAAGACATATGAGAGAACTCTCAGACATTTATAGAGTTACTGAGGAAGTTGAAATTGAGGATGAATTGGTGCTATCAAATGTAGATGCACCAATGAATTTTGAACAAGCTGTCAAAACTCAGGCTTGGAGGGATGCGATGAATACATAAATTACTACTATAAAAAGAACAAGACATGGAAACTTACAAATTTGCCAAAGGGCCATAAAGCAATCAACTTGAAGTGGGTGTTCAAGTTGAAAAAAGATCAAAATGGAGAGGTAATCAAACATAAGGCTCATTTGGTGGCTAAGGGCTACGTGCAGCGCCATGGTATTGATTATGATAAGGTTTTCACCCCGGTCAAAAGATTAGAAATGGTTCGCTTACTTTTGGCATTGGTAGCCAAAAACGAATGGGAAGTACATCACATTGACGTCAAGTCCGCTTTCCTAAATGGTGTCCTCTCGGAAGAAGTCTATGTTTCTCAACCTAAAGGCTTTGTGAAGAAGGGGAAATAACAAAAAGTTTATAGATTATTCAAGGCCCTATACGGGTTACGACAAGCACCCCGAGCTTGGTACTTATAGTAAAACAAGTGTTTGTTAAAGCTTGGTTTCGTGAAATGTCCCTATGAACTTGTAGTTTACAAATGAAAGGAAGGGTCTGAAATCTTGATTATGGGCGTCTATGTTTATGATCTAATTATCACTGGCAGCACTATTTCTAACATTGTCAAATTCAAGGGGAAGATGAGTCATGAATTTAACATGGCTGAACTTGGAAGATTGTTATATTACTTGGGCTTGGAGGTCAAACAAGGCAGTGGTTATATCAAACTTAAATAGACTACATATGCGGAAAAGGTGCTTCAAAATGCAGGCATGAGTGACTGCAAGGCTGTGACGTATCCTATGGACTTCAACCTGCAGATCGATGCTGATTCAGATGGTGAACTGATAAATTTAACTCATTACAAGAACTTGGTTGGAGGGCTAAGTTACTTGGTTTACACTCGTCCTCACATAACATATGTTGTAGGAATAGGCAGTCGCTATATGGAAAAACCCACTATAATGCATTTGAGTGCCATAAAGAGAATATGTCGGTATGTCAAAGGTACTCTACACTACGGTTTGGTATACACAAAGGGACATGGAAACTATATTCTTTCAGGATTCCCTGATAGTGACTTGGCTCGGTGTATGGAGGATAGAAAGAGCACGAGTGGGATGGCATTTTATCTTGATGAAAGCTTAATTTTTTGGGTGTCATAAAAGCAGCGTTGTGTGGCTTTTGTATTGTGTGAAGCTGAATTTATGGCAGCCATAACTGTTGTGTGTCAGGGCATATGGTTGTAGTGAGATCTTGTTCAGATCTCAGATATCAAACCAGATCCTGTTGTTATATATATCGATAATAGGTCTTCAATTGATCTAGTAAAGGATCCAGTTTTCCACGGACGTAGTAAGCATATTGACGTACGATACCATTTTATTCGAGAATGTGTTGAGCATGGTCTGATCGTAATTAAACATATCAATACAAGTGAGCAGCGCGCTGATATCCTAACTAAGGCTTTGTCTGCAGCTAAATTTTAGAAAATGAGAAGCTTGCTTGGAGTGAAGAATTTAGAACATGTTTATACTAAGGGGGAGCATATTGGGTTTATTATCTAAACATGTTCCTGGTACTTTTATTTGTTTCTGCATTTGAATAAATTATGTACGCTGTAGAGTCAGACTTGGTCTAAAGTACTTGCAAGTTTGTAGGAGATAGTGTAGGACGTGCACCTGGGTTTTAGGTAGTAGTTGGTTAGTCAGACTCTTTTATATTTTCTTGTATGCACTGATTTCAGTTTAATCCCAATAGAAGTTTTACTCAGAAATCTCTACATTTTGTCATATAATCAGTTTAGTCTCTACAACGGACAGCTTTGAGGGCTTGGAATGACAAGAACCGTTCAAGCCGCCAAAAGGTTGCTGGCTAAGTTGAAAGGTTACTTGATAAGTCGAACGGTTGCTGGCTAAAACACCCCTTCATGAATTCGAGTTAACTCATAATCTTAGATAGATGAAGAGTTTTGGATAACTCGTTTTAGCCAGACATTCGTATACATGGTGGAGGATCTTAAGAAAGACTACAAGAAAAGGGGAAGTAAGATATCAAACAGTGTTGAAGAAGGCAAACTTGGTGATAAGGAAATCATCCAACTCCTCCTAAAATTCAAAGATATTGAAAAGGAACTTAGTGACACAGAATTGAAGAAGGAGAATAGGGAGAAGGCCTTGCCAGCATTACCATCTGAGCAAGTTGTGGTTGCCGAGAAGATTTGCATAGAGTTATGGTAAATGCAAATGTTTGTATTTTTGTGTGATTTGTTAATTAAAGTATCATGTGTTCCCCACTCTTAAGTAGAAACCATAACTCAGATAAATAAATAATACTTATTATATACATTATCAAACTAAACAAGATATCATGTTACCATTATTTTCCCATTCACTACAGAAAATAAGGCAAAAAATGACTAGACTATATCGCTCGTTTTTAGTACCGACCAAATAAGGTTAATTTTAATTAAATAAGACCGCAAAAATAGTAGTTTGTCCGAAGCTAGTCATTAAAAAAAAGTGTCGTATCTAGCAAAATATGACCTGCTAAATATGATGATATAAATATGACACACTTAATAGGACAGCTGCTTAATATGCGGTCATATTTAGTATATTTGAAATTTGAATTTTTAACAAAAAAATTAAATTTTTCACTCATAAAAATAAACATGACTGTCTTTGGTCATAAATCAAATACGACTAAGTTTTATTGTAATTTAAATACGACCATTTTTCATTGGTACGTAAATATAATCGATGGCCGTTTGACGTTTAAAAATGACAGATTTCGGTTGAAATATATTTACAACTGTTCTTGGTTGTAACTTTGAGTTTTTTTATATAAATATGACTCTATTTCATTAAAAATGATGAATACAGGTTTTTGTTATATGTAATATGACCCTATTTTGTTGAAAACTAAGGGCACCCGGTTTATGTTTAATATAAAAATTACGAAATTTTGTTGGAAAGAAGCGCAATTATTTTTTGTGTAATCTAATTACGACCAAATTTATTGTTATTTATGGTGCATATTAAATTTGACAGGCTTAGTTGATTGTTTTGAGCTTAATAATTTGACTCGATTATTTCATTTTAATATAACTCGAAATAAAAAAAAAATTGATTATTTCTTGCCATAAAAGTTTCCTAAAATTGCAACCAAAATATGCAAAAATAAATTAACTACATTGCATAATAAGTCAGGAAATACACACACCTGTCACAGAATAGTTATCTTAAAGTCACAAAAATGGCAAACATGATACTGGTAGTTAAAATAGTTAAATAGTACCAAAAGATTTCTAAACAGCAAAAGATTGCTCAAAGTTCACAAAATAACATTGAAAATCTTCATAATACCAAAAGCAGTTCATAACTGACTAGGATTAAATAACGGGAAAGAGATCTCGACCAAGGTCGATGTCTTCACCGTATTCATCGTTGATGTTGTCGTCCATCATAATCACAGTCTGAGGAGCCTCCCGCAAAAAAATCAGGTAGAAGTCAGCTTGAAGATAGTTCAATTGTCATAAAAGAAAGTTAGTTAATCCTCATATTGATTTAGATATCAAGAACAAATATTTATAGTGAAGATTGAAAATGGGCAAAAATCTAACAAAACAGTACTGAAATCAAAATAGTACATTCAAGAAAAAATTCTGAATAAACAAAGTAGTACTTGCATTCTTGAAAGTACAAGAAACTGATTTGAAATTTTCTAACTAAAATTTATTTTTGTTGATCTCAATGGTCATAAAATCTTGATACGAAAAGAAAATATATTGCAAAAATAAATAATGATGACACACATAAATGCTCCCCAACCTAAATCTAAAATGATCTATCATTATAAACACACGAACATATCATGGTAGCCTTATCTCACCCAAAACAAACAAGCATATTCACTATTTAAAAATAATTGCACACTAAATTACCAAAGTCAGCTAGGAGTGTCGAACTTGGACACATGTGTATCAAAACTTCTGTTATTTGCACTCAACAATTTATGAAACTACATATAAGTGTCCAAGTGCTCATACTGAGTGTCTAAGTGTAAATGTATTGATGCATTAAATGATATTAAAATATTAAAAAAATTACCTTTAAGATAATCTTGTCATATAAAGGCCAAGCGCAATAGCAGTTGTACACATATAAAGGCTATCCCTTGAATGCTGACTTAGGTATAGAAAAGTAGCAGAGGCTAACTTGTAGATTTTCTCATCCAGAAAAAAATGTATAACTTCACGTGCGTGTAAAAAAAGACCATTTATTGAACTTCTGCCATGACCTTTGGTATCTTCAAGAAGATCTCAATAGGAACATCTACTCATTCCGTCAAGTCCTTCTTTTTTTCTTATCTTGATCAGCTTCTTTGCATGAGGAACAAGTTCAAAATCCCTTTCCTCGGGGCCCTTCCTTCAACAAGCACGAATAGATCATTCCTTTGTTAAAGTTGCATTTGCGTGGGGGCGGTAATACCGGTTACTCAGCAGGGGCATCAACTCATCATCTAATTCAACTAGCACCTTTTATATTTTTTCCTGCAATATTTTGTGAAAAAACTAAATCCCATGATTCTTCAAAACTGACTCTATTAGTAATAACACTTTGACTTTCAATAAAAATAAATGTATGCATTAAAGAAAAACATAATACATACCTCTATCACAACAGGTTCACTGGAGTCGTAAACATAATTCATAAAATCCTCGTCAGAAATAGGCATCTCGCCCTTTGCCCCACTTTGTTCAAAAATTTTCTGTCAATGCAAAATAAATAATCAAATGTTATCTTCACGTTAAACTCAAGCCAAAGAGAAGACTTATTAAACAATTTACAAGTTAGTTGTACCTCTCACCTCTTTTCATATGGTTTCGCCCGGTTACAGGAAGTAATCTCAACCTTTTTTCGCGCATTCTGGCAATAGGACATTGTCTTGAATTCTGGACTTCCTCAATGGTCACAGATCGAAGCACATACCTAGGGGTAGAGGTAGCAAGGCCTGAATGTTTATCCCTTAATGTCAAGCTGTAGTTCTGCATGATCCCTTTCCAAGAAATGCTGCAACTTCTCTAAAAGTCACTCCCTCTCACCACTAAAATAGTGCTTGAACTAAATAAATTCACTATATGTACAAGATATTTAGTATAAACAAATAATAAATAATTTTTATATTTTTTAAAATCATTTCAATGATTCAATTCAAGTTATTTTTCTATCAAGCCGATAAAGTTAACAAATATATTAAACTACTTCATATTTTGAACACTACATTTAAATTATTAACAATTAAAATTTAATATTTCATTTAAATTATATCAATTAATATTTCATGTATGTGAGAAATAAACAAACATGATAATCAAAGTATAAGTAGTTGAAAAATGGTACTTACTTCACTTCAAATAGAAGAAAAATGGTAGAAAATTAGAAGGAAAGTAAGTGGAGATGGGAGAAAAGGAAACTATGGACCAAAACAAAGGGGAGAGGAAAATTCTCGAGTTAATTTTTGGAGACTAAATTGTACAACCTGGGGTAGATTTTATAAAATCCACCAAAAAATGGTTGCATATTCAACCACCAACAGTTGCTTTTATTAAAATGACCATTGTATTCATATTTAAAGTTGTTTGCTAATTAATTTAAAAGCGACAGGATGGTCACTTTTATTTTCTAATTTCAGACTTCATTATGGGGGCAATTTTCCGGCCAAAAACTGGGCTGTTACTTTTGTTGATAAAAGCCACCTACTAAAAATCACCCTAATGGGCAAATAAGAAATGTAGTCGTCCCTCAGTTCTTTACCCCTATCCTACATGACTCTATCCTACAAAACTTGCAATACTCACTTGTGATGCAAAAAATATTCTATAGATTTATGTGTATGTACTTGGGCATCATCTTTGTTTACTTGTTAATTGTATAATTTTTTTTGCATAATCACATATTTATAGCATTAAACATATGTACATGACATGTTTAGGATATTGGTCACATGAATAAGTAAACATATAGTTTAGTCAGCCTCCAAAAATTAGTGCCCTAGTTAGGCCTTTTCTCCCGAGTCCTACAATAATATTTCATTTAATATAATGAATGGCAAAGAACTATATTGTTTATTAATTTCTTGACTTGGGCATAATATTATTCGATAATTGATCTATTTTTAGTTTTGTTAAATTTACCACCTCACATTGCTTACAAAAGCTGGTTAAAGTTATCTTACACTTCATTAACTAATAAAAATTAGAGAGTTGGTCTTTTACTTGTAAATGAGTGATTAAAAGAGAAAAAATGAAAAAAATAGCCCATTTTTTGAAATTTTTTAACCAAAATAGACATTGTGAAAAAAGTAGCCAATTTTAGCCCATTGAATACTCCACTGTCAGTTAGGTTTCCCAATTTGTACTCGAGTGATAGTTGGCTATTTCATATATGGGATACTCGACTGACAGTTGGGTATGTGAATACTCCATTGAAAGTTGGGTATGCCATGGGCTAAAGTTGGCCAACTTTTCACAAATCGGTCATTTTTGTTAATTTTGTATAAAATTAGGCTAAATTTGTCCTTCACCCATTAAAAGAGGTATTGCTTTTAGCTAGTTACTTCTGGTAGCCACTTTTCTTTGTGAATGGATTTCGTATTATGCAAAATCAAGCTATCACTGTGTTTTTTTTTTGTTTTTTCTTAAATTAATGTAATTGATTGTTTCTGTTTGCTCACTTTGCAAAAACTCTATTTAAATACAATTTGTAAGAACTTAAACTAGTATTCATTTCTTAAATGATAAATTTATTATAGTTAGATATTTTTGTTAGATAACGGGCAAAGCTAAACAATAATAAATCAAGTTATAGATTGGAATAAATTAAAAAATCGGAAGCAATATAAACAATCATATACTTTACATATCCCGTGAGTTTATAATATCCTTCAGGATGCATATATAATTGCAATAACATTCTGGAAAGTCATGTCCTTTTCTAAATAATACACTAAAATAATCGTGTTTTTTATTGGTACCAATATATGAGTTCTGAATTCAATTTGGTTTTTAGGGATGTACGCAGTTAGTGAAACCGAAACTCAAGCTAGTGAGAGCCAAAATAAAGTTAGCCATACTCAAAAAAAGAAAAAAGTGTTATGGAGATGTGAACTTTTAACTAAAACTTTTATAGAAGGAGGAATTTAGCGCTAGTGGTAGGATTAGTAGCAACCTTATACCACCTACATGGATAAAAATGGGAGAAATTCCTAATAAAAACCACAACTTTGAGGTTGACCCTAGACAAATGAGAAATCGATATGATTATTTAGGATCTCCATATGTTGCTTGGTTTCTACTCAAATTCAAAACTTGGAATGATTATAATCTAACAACTAATACATTCATGTGTAATGTTGATCCCATTCTTCATGTGTGAAGTTGATGAATGGGATCAACTTGAAAATGTACTTTTAATTTATATTTAATAAAATTTAGATATCACATTTTAAACCAAATTAACTCTATTCTTTATTCTACATGACACCTTTGAGTGACCCTGAACTTTGTACCCATTTTTATGATGGAATACGGGAGTTGGTGGATGAGGACTTAGCTTTAAGAAAAATAAAAATGTTCATCTGACTAATGACATGGAGATTCCTAGAACGGAAGAAGTGCAGTCAAATATCTCGTATACGGTTATGGAACAAAACCTAAAGAAAAAAGTTAAAACATTACCAAAAATGACAAAATATAAAAAATTCGAGGTTGATATGACCAATGCACATAAACTTATGGTATGGTTGAGGAAAATAGTGGACCATATATCACTTAGGTATTTGTGATTTTAATATAATATTCATATTTGACTGGGGTGAGGTATTAAAAGAGGTCGCCTTCTATCCTGATTCTGGATATCTGGTCCCCCATAAAGTATGTATCTCTAAATATTTTTAAATGATATAACATTAATATTTTTAAATAAAGAATAATTTTGGATATTTTTTTGATATTAAATATTATGGTTCTGATGGAGCTTATACAAACACTCTTAGTTCTTTAACCTCATACTCTAACACAAGATATTGGTTAGCAGATTCATGGCCATGCAAAATTAAGAAATGTTATCGAGCGTGCGTATGGTGTGTTGAAAGTAAGAGTACCCATCATAAAATAGATAGGTCCATATTTATATTCTAAACAACAAGATACTCTGATTGCCTGCACTGCTTTTCATAATTTTATAAAAAAAGGAAATTAGAAGATGACTAATTTGATCAGTGTGATCAAAATAGTGATGAAGAAGAAAATGATACAAATTTGGAGGGACCAATAAATTTAACATAATGGGGATCTCAAGCCGCATAGTTCAACAGTGATGAAGAAGAAAATGATACACATTTCGAGGGATCAATAAATTAAAAATAATGAGGATCTGAAGCCACTTAGTACATGAATGATCTTCGCGATCATATTGCTTCAAATTTGTGAAAGTATACATAATGATTTTTTTTAAAATTTTCAAAGAATTATATTTTGTAATAAAAATTATATGTGATAATGATATTCTTTTTTTATTTAATCTGTCACCATCCAATTGAAAATAACTCTCTTTCTTTCTCTCATCTATTCACGCAATATCTCACACCGTTCAAATGTGTTCTCGAAAGTTAGTTTAATCACTCAATAGTCTCACATGATTTAATATGAATTCATATCATATGAATGTATATAGGTGAGTATGAATAATGGAGTTTTTAAAATAAAATAGACTTTTGACTATGAAAGTTTCTTTCTCGAATCAATTCCAACATCATCTCATACCCTTCAAATGTCTTCTAGAAAGTGAGTTTTCTCAATAGTCCGAGTTGATTTAATATTCACTCACATTATATGTATATATATAGTTGAGTATGACTAATGGAATGTTAAAAATATAATATAATTTTGACTATGAATATAATAGAAGTGTATAGGTTATTCTAGATTATTCTACATTTTGTATGATCTAATCTCTACAACTATCCCAAGAGTGTTCTAGTGTCTTTTTTGAAACCTAGCATTTAAGCAAGAGTCTTTTTAAATATAGCCACTAAATAAGTTTCTAGATCTTTTCGTGGATTATATAAAGTCATTTCAAAAAATATAATTTATATAAAATAACACTTCTCCTAAATATCCAACAAAGTAGTATCAAGAGCTAGAGATTATGGTTGCATTATTGTCTTAAAAGAGATTTGTGTATAGTCTTGTTTACTTCGAAGGAGAATTTGACTAAGATTTTGTGATATCTGGAAAATACATTGTGACATATAGAAGTACACCGTATGAGGAGCAAAGATGGACTAGAAAATAAAGCGCCAAAGGTTCTCGTTGTCATCAAAGAAGCCCTCTTTTATTTGCTAGTAGTCATGAAAGTCTTGTGTTATTTTCAAGCACAACTTGTTTAAATTTTCTTAATGCCCGCTTAAAGCATGTTTGGCATATAAATGTGAATCTATTACGAGCAAAGCTCGTGTGATTAATTAAGTTCTGAAAGTGTTTGTCCTAAATCCAATCATGTATGATGAGTTAGGAAGAACTTTCTTGTATTCCTATTTGATTTCATTTTGTATTAATAAAACACTTGTTATATTTTTATGGGCTTTATCTATTTAAAATGTATTAAATAAGATGTTCCATAGTTTAGAGTAAAGCTTCTGGAATTATAATGAGATTATAATAATGGGATCTAGAAGATGACAACTCTGGACTTAAACAGTTCCTGATCATAGGATAACTAATTGGATGTTAGTGGATCCGCAAAGATTGGTACATACTATGCTTGCTCCCTTCACACTACAAGAAAAAGTTGAATAGACATCACACATTAGACATCGGTTGCTGATGCCACTGATGTTAAAAGAGGTAATAACATCACCCCGTATTTTTCTAATGTCTTTGTTATTTGAAGACATCGATTATTTAACAACCGATGTCTAAAGTTCCCTAAAATAAATCAGTGCGGGCCACTTCAATTTGTTTCCCCCCTTAATGAAATTTTACAAAACTTTCCCTCGTCTGATTGCCAATTATTTCCCCCGTGTTCAGAGAAACTAAAATACAAAAAAGAAGTAAATCTCTACAAATCTCTCTCTCGTCTCTCAATCCACCCCCACTGAATCTCTCTCTTTCTCTCGCATCTCTCACCACTATAACCTTCGCTACTCTGATGACCACCACCACCTCCGCTGCTTTAGTAACCACCACCTACACCAGCTCTGATGGGTTCACCATCACAATCACCTTCACCGGTCTGCTAACAATCTCTTGGTGTCTCCTCTGCTTTAATAGTTAAGTTTTTTTAAAATCAAAACCCTAATTTCTTAAATTGGGGATTTTTAAAATCGAAACCCTAATTTTTAAAATTGGGGTTTTTAATTTTAATACATTTTGTTTGTTATAAGGAGTATATTTTGGGTAAGAATTAGTATGTTGTTTTCGTTTACGTGGATTTATCTTTCATTTACTAATTTTTTTAATTTTGTTTTTATACATGATACAACTATTATTTGAGGTAATCTTTGGTTTATATTTAAGCTACTTTGATTGTTTGTAATTTTTTGCAGTTGTCTTGTATTTTTTTGCAGTTGTCTTGTGTTGACCCATGTTTTTCTTTGGTTTCTGAAAAAAAATGGAGACGTGTTTTCAATATGAGAAAGAGTATATTTGTGTGGCACGGCCGGAACCATTGGAATCATAATGAGAGATGCAGTGAATTAAGATAATAAAGATTGGTGCGATAAAGCTTGAAATATATGAGATCGGAAAGGTAATTTCCAATACTATTTGAACTTGATTTGAAAAGCCAATTGTTGCAACTTAGAACATTTGATTATGTAACAGGAGATTCTATTTTTTGTGGAGATTTCATATGTTTTATGACATCATTGTTCAAATTTTAGGTCTAGAGAGATAATAGAAATCTGCAGACTGAATGCCCAGAAGAAATGTGTCTCACAGGTAGGATTACATCTGCATTATTTTTCGTTGTTGTTTATTGGTCTTAGGCCCAGTTTAGTGTTTAGTAGCAGTTTAAATTTGTATGGACAACTCTAGATGTTACAAGTTACTTGGTTACAGATATAACTCCTCTATCAGCGTATCTTGTTTCACTAGAACTCATAAAAAAATAAATAAATTTATTTGTTTATTATTTTGAGACATGGAATATCTTAGAGTATTATGAAATCCTTTACTTGACCGTGCTGCTGCAATATGCTTGTTGTAGCTTCTTGGACAGAGCAGTGGATTTCAGGTGGCGGCAACTCATCGACCATGTACAAAAGGCCTTTGGCTTGGGATGATAACGATAGGCAGGAATCAAGTGTTTCGAGCTCGAGAGATTGAACCCAAGTCTATAATTATTGAGGTTTGGTTTATTGTCTGAATGATTTTCTTTGGTTTTCTTCATGTCTTAATAGGTTTACTTAAGAAAATGCACTTAATGTCTTTTTTAACTTGACAAAAAAAAAGAAAAATACGAACTTAAATGCAGATTAATCTTCCTTGTGATTTTTGTAGGCTTATGAGAAGGGTTTGATGATTGCATTGATTCTATTTACTTCAAAGGTATGTTTCTGGTTGATTTTGTGCATACTATTTGATGTGGTTCGTAGCAGTCATACCAAATTTATGTGTGCAGATATTGGAACCTTGTCACAATAATCTAGCATATCAACCACCCAATCCTTGGACTATGGGTATCCTTGCATTACTAACTGAGATTTATGCAATGCCAAATTTAAAAATGAACCTTAAGTTTGACATTTAGGTATATCTTTACTTGTCCAAGTCTATGTTCCACATTTGCAAACTGTGTACATCTTTACTTGTCTAAGTCTATGTTTGACATTACTATGTTTCCCTTGGTCTCAAGGACGGACCAAGGGAAACAGAAGGAAATCCAGATTTTTCCTACAAAGACTTAAGCTAAACTTGTCAGTTAGCTGTTCTGATAAGATTGCATGTTGAAACATTGTTCGAGTTCAAGGTATATATACTGTTTCTTTTTTTTCCATGTTGATATTGAATCCATAACTGGAGAACATTGAATATGATAGTATACATGTCACCTGTAACCTACATGTAGACTGATTATTTCAAATAGTTTGTTAGGAGTAGAAACTTTTAATAAGTCAGGTTGGCTGATGAAGAACTCACTTTCTTACGTTCTTACGAGCAACATAGAGTTCTTTGTTTCCCTTTTTTTTCTTCATAATAGGTTTATGGTTTCGTTGCTTCCAATTGACTATTATACGCAGTGACATTCCTCTTGCTTCTTTTCACCTCTCGCCCATAAGATTTCCTATAAATTTCTCTCAATCTCCCAACAGATAACTCTAAATTGGGCCAGTCTGCTATACAAACTGAGCCTGTCATTGAACAAGTGTTTCTTACTCCTACACCCAAGTCTAAGACTGATTTTGAGCAACAGGTAGGTTCTTTACATTGTTTTACTTATGTTTTTGATACAAATTTCTAATTACTAGATGATAATGTATAATATTCTATGCTTATTTTACCCACACAATTGTACAAATTAAGGAGAGTTTCAATGGTAGCTATACGAGCAGCCTTAAATCTCCAACATGGCAGCATGAAGGATTTCTATATATGTTCTCTATCCTCGAGGTATGCTTTCAGAATACCTATTTGACTATGCAATCAAATTTGGCATTGTTGCTTTTAAATGGTTAGAGTTTTGACTAATTGTTCTATCTTTTTTTACAGAACAATTGTCTACAAAGGTCAATTGAAGCCTTATCAGTTGGAAGATTACTACTATGCAGATATGGGAAATCAAAGGGTTACGAGCTACATGGCCATGGTAAATATTTTCTCCATTCACTTTCTCTTTTAGCCACTGACTGCATACTTCGCCAACAAACAGTATAGGACCAACCTGGAACTGAAGAAATGCAAGGTTGAGGAATGACTTCCTAGGCATTCTTGATGTATGAATAATCTCTTAAGTTCTTCCACCCCTTGAAATATGAATTTGGATGCCAGATTTGTTCTTTTGGGTGAGTTGGTAAGGTACCTCCATTAAAGTAAATCATGTTTCCAGAATCTTGCTGCAATGTTGTATATGGTCAGTTCTCGAGGAAGCAAGTTTAATTCTGATTGCTGGAAAATAATAGTCTTGAGTTATTCAGAGTATTGTTCAGAGTATTTTTATTGACGGGAAGTATATTTTAAATGTCCTATGCCAAACACAATATATTGGGAAACACATCTATTTTGTTTATTATCAATATCGTCTAAAACTGCCTATTTTCTACAATTACTTCAGGTTCATTCACGGTTTTCAACAAATACATTTCGAAGCTGGGACCGTGCTTAGCCTATGCGTGTTTTAGGGCATAATAGAGAAATCAACACACTCCGGGCAAATGTCAATTGGTAAGTTCTCTTGAAATTGATTCCAGTTGTATTCAGATGACTATTGCAAAGAGCATAAATGAAGTCTAATGGTTCATTCGTTTAAGCATATTCATTTTTAGATTATGAATTCAGGAAAATTAACATTTTTTCACAAAATAAATCGCCCTAGGAGTAGTGTTGTTGGAGGCTACAATACCTAAAGTTTCATGCCACATATAGATTTATAAGCATCATAAAGTCAAAACATGTATTCGACAAGCCTTCTTCTGTTGAACTTTTCACAATGACCCCTTGGCTGTGATTACATTTTTTTTGAGTACTTATGCTGACTGCACGGTAGCAAAGGAGGCCAGTATTTGCCATTTTATCTAGACATTTATTTACACGTGGAACGTTGGGGCAGGGTGTGCAAAGATATATGCATTTACCTTTAATAATGATGTAAATTTGTGAAGAACAGTAATCAAAGACTGCTTTCTGTCCTATGCCTAGTGTTAGAGGTCCCTCCTTTACATATGCTATGTCTAAAAATTAAAGCTCGCTACACTCTTTAAATATATATAAATTAGGATTGATACTTATGTTTTATTACACAAAAATTTTACCACAAAAAGCTAAGATGAGAAATTTTACCCATCAACTTAAGTTCTTGGTTCGTTTTCATAGTCCATGATTGTTAAGATGACCTAGTAACAGAATGTTACTCGATGTTTGTTAAATTATTATTGTTATTCACTTTTTTTGTCAAATAAAACTTATGGAGATCTTGAACCATTTTGAAATTGCAGAAGGGGGTGATTAAAAGCTCTAGCAAAAGTCGTCCACCTCCTCCAAACACCAGATTTTCTTTCAATCGGATCTCAAAGAGGCCAACACAGAAGAAAGTGCAGATACCGCCTGATCCACCTGTATACAACGCCGGAGTCATGACGTCAAAGCGCTAATATGAGTATACTTGTACAAGCTATTAATCTTTCAAAGAAGAACGCAGGGTGTTATAAGTCAAAACACAAAACTCATATTCCTTCACTTCATTTTGAAGTTAAGTTGTTATGACGTTTGTTTACTTATTTATTTCTTTTAGTGTGAAAGCTGATTTTTTGGGTTATTCATTTGAGTAATAAAATTTTCTATGTAAGATGCAGTTTATATTGATGATGATAAAGGACCAAACTATGTATTTAAGCATGTATTCAAATTCTATTATTTCTTTAGTTTACCTGAGTGCAAGTTTAGTATATTTGATATATGTTAGTTATAAAAGCAATTGTACATCACTTTTCATGAAGAAAAAGTGATGTCAAAAAGTTAATATATATCGCTTTTAGATAAAAAACTGATGTCAAATACTGACATGTCCATTGAACATAGACATCACTTTGTTTGGGATAAAACTGATGTCTATGTGCCAATATAGACATCACATTTAATGAAGAAAAACGGATGTCAAAAAAGTTAATTTACATCGCTTTTAGATAAACAACTGATGTCAAAGACTGACATATTCAAGTCTAAATTGAACATAGACATCACCTTATTTGGGATAAAACTGATCTTTATGTGCCAATATAGACATCACCTTTCACTAAAGAAATCGATGTTTAATATCTGATTATATATCACCTAAATGAAAATATTTGATATCTATGTAGAAAAAAATATAACTCATTATATGTTTAATCTCTTTTAATAGGTGTAATTTATTTATTAAATTATTTATTTCTAACATTTTTTATAAAAAAACAATACATGGACATCAGTTTTTTTGCCAGAAATGATGTCTAAGCAAGTAAAGACATCGGGTTATGGCCGATGTCTAGAATAGACATCACCGACATCAACATCGGTTGCCAACCAACATAGATATTGGTCAAAAACCGATGTCTATGGACATTTTTCTTGTAGGGTCAGGAGGATGTCTGTTCTCATAGGCATTTGTGTGGTGACACTATAGCTGTTATGTAGGTGCTTATTAGGGAATAAGTTCACTGAACATGACTTGATAAGTTGAACAACTAATGGAGATTACTCACGTGTCAATAGTTATTCAATGAGTGATAGTTGTACAAGTGTCCTTAGACTTGAGATCGTTAAAGGTATCTTATATATAATGAACTGTGCTTTAGTTTAGTCCTTAGTCTCAAGGACATCCATTAGGTCTATTCTGGGCATAGGGATTTGTGTATAGAGATAGTTAACGTCAATAAAGGATCTACCCCTTCCAGTATAGGAAGAGAATATCCTATGTTATTCTTAGTATGCGGGTTCTGGAATCTCTAGCCAGAGTGTATGAAATTAGAAAGGAGTTTCTAATTTGCATTAATATGAACTTTGCATTATGAATAAGAAATCATATAATTAAATTTGATAGGCTTGACACAAGATCCATGCCTTGTATTTAATCGGGATATTATAAGGGTGGAAGGAATTCATTGTACGGTAACTAGTCACTGACAGGTTCTTGATATTCTAAGCAGTGAATTCATATTATCCGGATAGTCGCGATATGTTGAGAAGCATCACTCACGATGTAGAATAAATATAATTAATCAGTTAATTATATTTAGTGAATTTTAATATTCATATAAATATTTAATAAAAGTTTATTAATATTTATTTCTACTACCGGCATAAAATGAACCTACAGGGTCACACCATAAAAGAATATTTTCTTTGATAAAATAATGAGAGAGAGAATTATTTTCTAAATAGTTAAGAAAAGAAATAGTGATTAAAATAGTTTTAATTATTATTAAAGCATTTTATGAAGATAAAATGTGGGGGGGTTAATATATATAAAGATATACTATAAAACCCTAGGAGAGTCCTATAAATAGAATGAGATGGATGGCTCAAAAATTACAACACACAATTTTGTTTTTGTGAAAACCCTAGCCTCCATCTTCTTCTTCTCTCTCTCTCCCAAAACTCCATTTTTATAAAAGCTTAGTTTTATAATAAGGTTCATCGAAGAGGATTGTTCTTGGTGGATACCGGTAGAGTGCTTCACACACTGAGGAGCAACTGCTAGCACTCCAATTTTATATAGTTTTGATTCACGAGGTATGGTTTCGATTCCTCACTATTTCCCTTTTATATGTTTTTATATATGTGTGGTATATGGTTTTTACGGAATAATTGTTATTTCACGCTTCCGCTCATCCGTAAATTCCTTCATTGGCATCAGAGCTAGGTTCTGCATATAGAGATTCATATAAAAAAAATCAGATTTTTTAATTCATGTATGGATTTATTATGATTTTTGCAAGTTTATTTGGATTTAATTATGAATTAATTCGAAATAATTTTTGCATGAGATTTTGACTACTGATCTGGGTTCTACAAGTGTTGTAGATCAACTAGATATTTTTTTCATAATTTTGTGATGTGTAGATTATTTGTTATAAATTTTTTAAAATTGTTTTAATTAAAATTCATAAAATAATTATGCATGTGAATAATTATGATTAAAATTTGCACAAGGACCCATGGCTGATCTGGTATTTTTCTGCTACTCCCTGATTTGAGAAATCATATTATTTTGATTTTTATTAATTTATTAATTAAATGTTAATTAATTTATTAATAATAAAATTAAAATAATAAATTAATACGGAGTTATTAATAAGGGAGTAAAGGAAAGGGGGAGTTACTTCTATTTTTTTTGTAACAACAAGGAAGCCAACAGACACGACAGAGAAGCAGACAGGTAGCAGGCAGAATCAACAAAAAAAATAAAATCAGAAAACCTGCTACGGCTGTGCAGGCGTGTGCGCTGCACGCGGGGGAAAGGGGCTGTTGCGCATTCCGTGAATGCGTTACACACTGTTGTGCATTTACAGAATGCGTTACACACTGTTGAGACTGATTTCAATTGTACGGAATGTTGGGTTAGACTTGACTTAGAATATTGAGTTTGTCGTGCCATAGCCGTGACTCAATTGTTCAAGAGGCTAAAATTATATTAGGGAATAATATATAATGTAATTGACAAGAGTTGTCTGCCTATTGAACATCACATGACGTTTCGTGCTACAGCCGAGGTTGTGTAATGGATGTAGGATCCCTATTCCCACTAGCATTATAAATGCCTAATTTTTACTTAGGGGGTGTATAAATTAGATAAACTAGTGGGAGCCACATATGAATAAAGACCCAATTCATATAGTGTTTTGAAATAAAATTGAATATTTTTTAAGTGATGTTATGTGTTTATCATTTACAGATTTACTATATTCGTTATGTCTTCTGCACTATCACTCCGGAGTATACTAGATGCTCACAAGTTGACTGGTCCTAATTTTGCTGACTGGCTTCGAAACTTGAGAATTGTTCTCAGGGTGGAGAAGCTGGAATATGTGCTTGACTCACCTAAGCCTACTGAACCTGCTAACGATACACATAATGATCAACATGTTATGTATCGTAAGTGGATAGATGATGCAAATGTTGCTCAATGCATCATGCTAGCTTCCATGAACATTTAGCTATAGAAGCAACATGAGCATATGGATGCTCACACTATCCTTATGCATCTACAAGAGTTGTATGATGTGGCAGGGAGGACAGCTCGATATGAGATATCGAAGGAGCTGTTTGGTTGTAGGATGTCTGAGGGATCATCCGTGAATGACCATGTACTTAAGATGATCAATTTGATTGAACGTCTTGGACAACTTGGTTTTGCCATGAATGGGGAGCTGAGCCAAGACTTGGTCTTGCAATCACTTCCGGGTTCGTTTTCGCAGTATGTTGTGAACTTTCACATGAATAAGTTGGATGTCAGCCTGGCTGAACTCCACAACATGTTGAAGACTACGGAATCGAATTTCCCCCCTAAGAAGGGCTCTGTTCTTCTAATTGGTGAAGGTTCCAATCCTAAAAAAAGGAAGAAGAACCCTTCCAAGAAAAAGAAAGTAGGTGAGAAAAAGCATGTTCCACCAAAAGCTGAAGACCCCAAGAGCAAAGCTGTTTACTTTCACTGTAACAAGGTGGGGCACTGGAAGAGGAACTGCAAGGTTTACCTTGCAGAATTGAAGAAGAAGAAGGGTAGTGAGACTACCACTTCTGCTTCAGGTATGTTCATGATTGCAGTAAATATGTCATTAAATCAAATTTCTACTTGGGTATTAGATATCGCCTGTGGTTCTCATATTTGCAATTCGTTGCAGGGACTAAGGAGAAGTAGGACTCTTGAGGAAGAGGAGGTGATTCTACGGATGAGAAATGGAGCAAAAGTTGCTGCTAAAGCTGTAGGATCATTTCATTTACATATGCCTACGGGTAAGACCATTGTTTTAAATAATTGTTATTTTGTTTCTTTGATTGTGAGGAATATTATTTCTATTCCCATGTTAGACTTGGATGGATTTTCGTTTGTTATTCAGAATAATAAATGTTCAATTCTTAGAAATAACGTTCTTTATGGAAGCGGTATTTTAAATAATGGTTTGTATGTATGTGACGTAGAGCATGATTTACTACAAATTGAACATACTAATAAAAGAAAAAGGGATGATGAAAATATTACTTATTTGTGGCACTGCAGACTTGGTCATATTAGTGAAAATAGAATGCGGATATTACATAAGGAAGGGTTACTTGACCCTTTCGATTTTGAATCATATCCTACATGCGAGTCTTGTCTATTGGGTAAAATGAAAAATCTCCATTTAGTGGACCTGGAGAGAGGGCTGCAGATTTTCCAGGATTGGTACACACAGATGTATGTGGACCAATGTCTATGCAAGCCATGGGTGGATTTTCATACTTCATTACTTTCATAGATGATCGATCTAGATTCGGATATGTGTATTTGATGAAACACAAGTCTGAAGCCTTTGAAAAGTTCAAAGAATATAAGTATGAAGTGGAGAAACAAACCAAACATAGTATTATAACTCTTCGATCAGATCGAGGCGGTGAATACTTGAATGGAGAGTTTCTAGATTATCTCAAAGAAAATGGTATAGTCTCCCAGTGGACTCCTCCATATACTCCACAGTTGAATGGGGTATCTGAAAGGAGAAATCGAACTTTGTTAGACATGGTTCGGTCCATGATGAGCTATGCGAATCTTCCGGTATTCCTGTGGGGTTATGCATTGGAAACCTCAACATATTTACTGAATAAGGTGCCTTCCAAATCTGTACCTAAAACTCCATATGAGATATGGAAAGAAAGGAAACCGAGTCTTAAACATGTTAAGATTTGGGGATGTCCAGCTTATGTCAAGAAAGTTGACCCAGATAAGCTGGAATCTCGATCCGTAAAATGTAGTTTTGTGGGATATCCTAAAGAGACTTTAGGGTATTACTTTTACACCGATCATCGGGTGTTTGTCTCCAGACATGCTACCTTCTTGGAAAAGCAGTTTATCCTTGAAGGAAATAGTGGGAGCAAAATTGAACTTGATGAAGTTCAAGAAGCACAAACTACTACGAATCAAGTGGAAACACCTGTTCAGACTGAACAACCTTCTGTGGAACAGCCCATTCGTAGGTCAGGGAGAGTGTCTCGCCAACCTGAGAGGTATTATGGCCTTGTCATTGAGAATGACAATGAGTTGTCAATCATTGATGATGATGACCCTATGACCTATAATGAGGGTATGAGTAGTGTTGACTCAGAGAAATGGTAAAGTGCCATGAAATCCGAAATGGAATCTATGTATACCAACCAAGTATGGACTTTGGTTGAAGCACCTGAGGGTGTGAAGCCTATTGAGTGCAAATGGGTATACAAAAGAAAGATTGGAGCAGATGTCCAGGTAGAGACCTATAAGGCCAGCCTCGTGGCAAAAGGATTCAAACAAAGATAAGGGATTGACTTTGATGAAACTTTTTCGCCTGTAGCCCTGTTAAAATTAATTCAGATTTTGCTTGCGATTGCTGCTTACTACGACTATGAGATCTGGCAAATGGACATGAAAACGGCCTTCCTCAATGGGAAACTTGAAGAGGAAGTGTATATGACACAACTAGAGGGTTTTCTTTCTAAGGGAAATGAACACCTAGTGTGTAAGCTACTGCGAACCATATATGGTTTAAAGCAAGCTTCTCGTAGATGGAACATCCTTTTGATGAGACAATCAAAGAGTTTGGTTTTATCAAAAATGTAGATGAACCATGTGTCTACAAGAAGGTTAGTGGGAGCGCGGTAATATTTCTTGTATTGTATGTGGATGACATACTTCTTATAGGAAATGATATACCGCTGCTGTAATCAGTCAAAGTATGGTTATCGAAGAACTTCACTATGATATACCCAGGGTACATACATCCAGAAAGTGCTTAAAAGGTTTAACATGTAAAACTCCAAAAGAGGTCTCATACCGATGAGCCATGGAGTGTCCCTTTCCGAAAAGATGTCTCCTAAGACACCTGAGGAAAGAGAGTGTATGAGTAAGATTCCTTATGCTTCAGCAATAGGATCTATCATGTACGCGATGTTATGTACTAGGCCTGATGTTGTATATTCAATCAGTGTGACGAGCAGATATAAGTCCAATCCAGGTGAAGACCACTGGAAAGCAGTGAAGAACATCCTTAAGTACTTGCGAAGGACTAAGGATATTTTTCTTGTTTTTGGTGGCGAATCTGAGTTGAAAATAGAGGGTTATACTGACTCTAGTTTTAAATCAAAAAGTGATGATAGCAAATCCATGTCAGGGTACATGTTTACTCTGAACGGTGGTGCGATTAGTTGGAAGAGTTCCAAACAGTCTACAACGGCTGACTCCACAGCGGAAACAGAATATATAGCTGCAAGTGAGGCTGCAAAATAAGCCGTTTAGATGAGGAAATTTATTTCTGAGTTGGGAGTTGTTCCTATCATTGAGGAGCCTATTGTATTTTATTGTGATACAACGCAGCAATAGCACAAGCCAAGGAACCTAGGTCTCATAAAAATTCCAAACATGTTTTGCAACGCTTTCATTTGATTAGGGAAATTATTGAAAGAGGAGATGTCAAGATTGAGAGAGTTGACATACATAACAACGTAGCAGACCCACTCACAAAGTCATTCTCTCAGATTCACTTTGATCGTCATAAAGAAAAGATGGGTATTAGATACTAGGGTGATTGGCTTTAGTTCAAGTGGGAGATTGAAAGTGTTTGTCCTAAATCCAATCATGTATGATGAGTTAGGAAGAACTTTCTTGTATTCCTATTTGATTTCATTTTGTATTAATAAAAGATTTGTTATATTTTTATGGGCATTATCTATTTAAAGTGTATTAAATAAGATGTTCCATAGTTTAGAGTAAAGCTTCTAGAATTATAATGAGATTATAATAATGGGATCTAGAAGATGACAACTCTAGACTTAAATAGTTCCTGATCATAGGATAACTAATCGGATGTTAGTGGATCCGCAAAGATTGGTACATGCTATGCTTGCTCCCTTCAGGAGGATGTCTGTTCTTATAGGCATTTGTGTGGTGACACTATAGCTGGTATGTAGGTGCTTATTAGGGAATAAGTTCACTGAACATGACTTGATAAGTTGAACAACTAATGGAGATTACTCACGTGTCAATAGTTATTCAATGAGTGATAGTTGTACAAGTGTCCTTAGACTTGAGATCGTTAAAGGTATCTTATATATAATGAACTGTGCTTTAGTTTAGTCCTTAGTCTCAAGCACATCCATTAGGTCTATTCTGGGAATAGGGATTTGTGTATAGAGATAGTTAACGTCAATAAAGGATCTACCCCTTCCAGTATAGGAAGAGAATATCCAATGTTATTCTTAGTATGCGAGTTCTGGAATCTCTGGCCAGAGTGTATGAAATTAGAAAGGAGTTTCTAATTTGCATTAATGTGAACTTTGCATTATGAATAAGAAATCATATGATTAAATTTGATAGGCTTGACACAAGATCCATGCCTTGTATTTAATCGGGATACTATAAGGGTAGAAGGAATTCATTGTACGGTAACTAGTCAATGACAGGGTCTTGATATTCTAAGCAGTGAATTCATATTATCCGGATAGTCGAGATATGTTGAGAAGCATCACTCACGATGTAGAATAAATATAATTAATCAGTTAATTATATTTAGTAAATTTTAATATTCATATAAATAATTAATAAAAGTTTATTATTATTTATTTTTACTACCAGCATAATATTGAACCTACCGGGTCACACCATAAAAGAATATTTTCTTTGATGAAATAATGAGAGAGAGAATTATTTTCTAAATAGTTAAGAAAAACAATAATGATTAAAATAGTTTTAATTATTATTAAAGCATTTTATGAAGATAAAATGTTGGGGGGTTAATATATATAAAGATATATTATAAAACCCTAGGAGAGTCCTATAAATAAAATGAGATGGATGGCTCAAAAATTACAACACACAATTTTGGTTTTGTGAAAACCCTAGCCTCCATCTTCTTCTTCTCTCTCTCTCCCAAAACTCCATTTTTATAAAAGCTTAGTTTTATAAAAAGGTTCATCGAAGAGGATTGTTCTTGGTGGATACCGGTAGAGTGCTTCACACACTGAGGAGCAACTGCTAGCACTCCAATTTTATATAGTTTCGATTCATGAGGTATGGTTTCAATTCCTCACTTTTTCCCTTTTATATGTTTTTCTATATGTGCGGTATATGGTTTTTACGGAATAATTGTTATTTCACGCTTCCGCTCATCCGTAAATTCCTTCAAGTTCGTGTATGAGAACGTGCATGGTACAATAAAATTTTAGTGATAATAGAAGTATATGAGAAAAAAAGAGGGAATGTGTTAAAAATATAATGTTACATCCATTAAATATCTCTAGATTTATCTACACATATTTGAGAAAATTAAAGGCACATGTATTCGTACTTTATTAATTCAATGTATTGGTCTACAAGCATGTATTATATTGAATGACGTTTACAATTTGTAGTGAGTCTTGAACTATAGCATTTATATAAGTGTCTAAACCTTTCTATAAAGTCTTGTGAAGATCATTGGAATAAATATAAAAAAATTATGTAAAAAATATGTTTTGTTCAAATGTAAATGTGTGTGAGTCAGCATCAAAGTGATTATTTTTTCTTAAATCATTCTCTTGTTTGAGTTTTGAGTGAGAACTTTTCTTCCATCATGGAGATTTTTACTAATGTGTATATGAAGTCCAAAAAAACTAGGGAATGAGGTTTTCTACGCAGTTTCCTAATGATTTGCACATACTTTTGTTGCACTCTCACACATGTGCAACCATCGATTGCATGTTCATCATTCCCATTACTTGGATGCTTGTAGTAGTGAAACTTGGGCGGTCTTCAAATCATCGGAATGTGGGTACCCAGCACTCGCATTTGGTATACGCCCAACACTTGCATCTGGCATACATGTATGGTGCAAGAATCCGTGTATAGACAGGGTACCCATCACTCATATCTAGCATACGCATGTAATGTGCACACCCGGGAACATGTATGTTTGTCTGGGCCGTGTTTTAGGGCTTATTATTTTGGGCTATGTTTAAGTAAATAGTTGTATATTGTTTTCACAAGAAGGATCACCTTTACATATTTTTATAGGTTTGACAACCAAGATCCACTATCCATCCCTAATATATTTACACTTTATTAACATGATCACTGAGGGGTCATTTGTTCCCCTAAGTCGAAAAGAATATATAAAATAAGATCTTCACTTTCAATAAATTAGTTATCATATACATTACTATGTCTAATATAATATGCAGATATTGAAAATTATTAGATGATGCTAGTTACTACCGAGTTATCCAGTTGTACAGATATAATGCCGCTCTGGCAATGACAAACCCAGTTATGTTCTCCACTTTCGACATCCACTATCGCAGCTCCAAGGTTGGTTCCTACATGACTCAAAATATAAGGATATAATATAAAAAGAAATATAATAAAACAAATCTTTGCGCTAATTATGACAAACATAACTTCAATTTACATACTTTGAAAATATGAATAGTATGTACAAATATTCAAGGTTATATGTCAACTTTTACTAGTTCCTTGTTTAAAAATTAAATACTACTACTCTTCAATATGTGAAAAAAGTTGGTATTTTCCGCCATCTCTGGTGGGTAGATCTATGTTGCTCACAAATTTGCCTTACCTACACTACAAGAAATAGGTCAAAAGATATCGGTTATAAACCGATGTTAAAAGCTTTTAAAAGCGATGTCTTTGCATGTGTAGAGAAAGGTCCAGAGTTTTAGACATCGGTTTTAGACCGATGTGTAAGGTACCAGTAGACAATAGTTCTAACTCAGAAACTGATGTCTTTTTTCTAATAAATTACATTTTAACACATGCTCACGAGTTCAATATTAAGTTATTTTTTAATTTCTATTAATTTAAGCATGTGACACACAATGCAAAAAAAGACAAAGACAACATTTATGAAAATTAGGACATTGTAAATAAGTACTTTTAATATCGGTTATTTTATAAACTGATGTAAATTATAATATTAGACATCAGTTATTTAAGCTTGTATTTAAGATAACTTTTGAACTGTTGGTAAATATGTAATTTAACATTGGTCATCTTAAACTAAACTCATGTTTTGTTAATAAAAGACATCAGTAGTTCTGTAGTAAGCTGATGTCAAACCTCCATAGGATATCACTTATTTGTTTGGTTTGATTGATATATAAATCTTGTTCTTAAGACCAAACATGCATTCAATTGGCCAAACATATTATCAAACACTGTTCAATTAACCAGTATACAAAAATCAATATACCAAAACCAATTATGTTTTCAATTGGCCAACTACATTTTCCAATTTATCCAATATCAAAACTAACTATATATTACAAATTAACCATCCAATATCAAAACTAATTATATAATTTAATCATGCAATATTGATACTACAACAATATCAACACAAATCCATTTTTCACTAATTCATCCAGTCATATGGAACATCTCACTGAGCCAACCTACTTCTGCCTTTGGTTCTTGTCTAAGGATCATGCCTCTTCTCTTTTTGAACCCCTCAACGAGATATAATATGAGTACGTGTGGATAGAGCAGCAACACATTATTAATATAACCAAAGAATGAAGGCCTTGAGCAGCAATTAGCTAAAGTTATTAGGAGGCCTTGAGTTACACCTTTTGAATCAGAAAAGGAAGCTCCAACACAATAGCTTTCACCAAAAGAATGAAGCATCATGATTCCAACAACAAGATTGACCTTAGCTGCATCAACTCCTTATATGTCCAACAGACTTACTTCACCATACTACTCAAGTACCTGAAAATGACAAGTTTACAACTTACAAGGTGCCAAATTAGAGTAATGACCAAATCACATTATATTAAGATTTATATTCATGTGAAGTTCTATTAAGTATTATCAGCAATTATTAATAAGTATACCATTAGTTAGCTGCTTTATATAAACAGTAAATTTGCTTCAGTATTTTATATGAGGCTGAGCACAAGTCCTTCATTGCTAAAAAACTACATGTAGAATAATCAAATGGTAATACCTATAGTTTGGAGTGATCTTACTTATACCAAACACAAGCTCTTCACCATGTGTTTTTTGCCCTCTTCCCCATCTAGGCACTCTAAATATGTTAACATTAGGGCTAAAAATGTTAATCCAACGATTCCTCCATTACAAATTGCTTTGCCTTCATTAAAAACCACATGTTGTTATCCAAGTCCACATCCAATTTAATTAATTGCCCAGTTGTATGGTAAATATACTTAAAAACCGTCTACAATAACAAAACAATGCACCAAAACGTAATAAGATAATTTAATTCAAATAATACATAAACAACACATACTTCGGAAGGGACTACAAACAAACACATACAACACATATCTCTCCTAGGACTATAACAATACTTTTAAACATACTTATATATACATGTGGACATACAAATACATGTATACATACAACCATGGGAATAATGGGAAATTTGTTAATCCAAACCAAAGACCTTAGCGAACAAAAAACTGAAATCAAAGAACTCCAAACTTGAAGCTAAAAAACATGACTTCGAATCTGAATAAACTCTAAGCTACAAATTGAATCTCTCTAAAACCAAAGAACATCAATTAATCGTTAAAATCCATACTCTGGAATTGCTGAATCAACAAAATACAATGAAAAAACTAAATTACATTTAAACATAAATGAAATTAGGGTTTATATAATCTTAGATTGGGGGGGATATATTGGAATTAGGGGTAAAATTATAGTTAAAGCTTGAAGAGGGAAATAGGGGCATAAGGGAGATAGTGAGAGACAGCGAGAAAGAAAAAGAAAGAGAGAGTGAGGGTGGATATCGAGTAAAATGACAGAGAAAGAGAGGGGGATCGAGCCACAAAGGGGGGAAGAGAATTTGGGCTTAGGGGGGAAACAGAAATTTTGGTTAACGGGGAAATTTTTGTTGTAATAAATGAGGAAGTATTTCAATACAATAGGATATTGTACAATATTTTTTTTCTTAAAAAATGAGATTAAGCATCGGTTACACTTTAAATTCATGTAGCCGTTTTTTAATTTTTTTAAAATATAGATTAGACAACAATTTTATTTTAAACCGATGCCTATATACACTTTAACATCGTCTAAAAATGAAGCGATGTTAAAAAAACTTTTAACATCGGTGGGTTGTGCAACGGTTGTTAAAAGGGTACTCTATTTCTTGTAGTGCTTATCCTAAAGGTGTGTAGTTCACATCTTTATATAAGTTAAAAAAAGGTCACAACATATTAAATATCTTTATTTAAATTTAAAAGAGGATATATAATATTTAATCCCGTTGGAGATAAAATCTTTGAATGTATAATATTCCGGTTTGAAGAGTGGATGTCGAGGTGTTATCCCTTTTTAGGCCTAGCATGCCGTCAATTACTAGGTGGGGATCTCTTCCCATTTATGGGTCCATCATAGTATACATTTCTTAATTATTCGGTGTGGATCTCCTTCCATTTATTTGGTCCACCAAGGTAAAATGTCAATATTTTCAATAATTATTAAGAATATCTAGGGTAGTAGGGAGTTGAACTCATGTCCTCCTCCCTTGAGCCTGAGCTCTGATACAATGTTAAGTAAGCAGTCCTTCTAAAATTTTAAGCTGGTTGAGGAAAGGCATGAATAAGATCTTATACTCTTTAATGCTCCTATTATATTTTTCGCTACTATTGACAATAAAACTTATAACCAATAGCAACAACAAATATTTAAATTAAATATATGGGGTGACAGACTCTAACGGGAGTCTTTTTAAACCTAGCTGTTATACTATGTTAAGTTACCGGTTCTCCTAAAATCTATAGGTGTTAGGAATTGAGCTTATGAAGATCTTCTTATATCTCAATATAATATATTTGACTTAGTTTTAGAAAATTAGTTTGCATAAATTGAATCAACCTTTATGTTACCAAAAGATTTCTCTGTCATAAGAAGGTACAATACATTATATATTACTAGTTTATAAACATGCAAGAATTTTAATTTTTATTTTTTAAATACATATTTGCATAAATAGGCATTATTAGTAAAATATTTAATACTTTAAATTATATAAAAAATCAAAGTTAAAATTTAGAGAAAAAAATGGAGTTGCAAGAAAAAAATCTATTTATTGGGGTTCAAATGTTGGTTTTCTTGTTTAGGCTCTAGTTCTATAAATTAGTTTTTAACAATTTTACTTACTGCCATTAGAAACTACTGAAGTAATTTTTAATTTTTTGATGATTAAAAATTATTATCAAATTGATGTAATCATTTATATTTTACAATATCAAAGTTAAAAGATGATAACCATTGTCAATTTAGATTATATTTAAAAATTACTACTGAAATTAAAATCAAAGATAAAAGATGATTATCAATTTTACTTTAAAATTGCTATTTAATTTATTATAAGCATTTATTCTTTGTTTTGATTTCTAATATATTTTACAATATCTACTAAGACTCAATTTAGATTATTCGAATATAAAATATACATGTGTATCAGATTTAAAGTCTCTTAATTATTTGTTTATTATAGGCCATAACGGTTTTTAATAGATTGTCCCGTTGAACTAAATTCAAGCTAAATACAAATTTTAAATAAAAAATGTTTGTTAATTTGAAATTGGTAAATAAAAAGGATTCAAACTGAAGCAAAAAAAATAATAATATAATCATTTATTAAATTTTGTTTTATTTAATTTTGTGTCTACCTTTTTTTTTATAAATTAGATATTGACAATTTTATAATCCATTTATAACTTATAAAATTCAAGTTTTAAGGCCTAATTTGGATATTTTGGATAATTTGGGACTACATTTTGGGCCAATAATTTAACTTGTTTAATTTATAAGGACCCACTAAGAATGAACAATCTAGAATTCTGGGCAAAGTCTAATATTCACATCATGTAACAAACTCAGCTATATGGCCATGGTGAGCCTAAAAGTATTACCACATATATGTTTTAGCATGATTGATGGAGGTCAGTTTTCTTTTGGCTTTTTCTGAATAAAATTACATCTTCCATATATGGATCTACTAGAATCCATTCCATTTTGTCAATTGGATACATGAATCTAATTCATTTCACATGATGGATGCACACCTTGTTTGGAAGTAATTGTTGGAGCAACATATATAGTATGTAAGGTGGATGCATATAAATGTGATACCTCAGATGATCTTTTATTTTTTGTTTTTCATTCCTAATTATGTATCACGAGAATATTATAGGTATTTTCATGTCTAATTTATTTAATTTATTAGATCTTTTAGTATATTTTGAATAATTCCAAATTAGTCAAAAGCAGTGACGTAGGACGTGGTTTGGTTGAACAAAAATAATTGCATAACAATGCATATTTATTGTTGTTTGGAGGAAACAATGAAGAAAATGCTCCATGAAATCAACCACAAATGGAGGTAAGCCAACCAATCCAATCTATTGTAAATTCTCGTTTTTTAAATTGTTAGTTCATTATTTGTGTTATTTGTGTGGTAGTTAATTGACAATTGTACTAAACTGTTACTTGTTTATTTTTTATTTATAAATTATTAATATTTAATTAAGATGATACCAAAGGTACGAAAATGAATCCAAATGATATATGTTATTTGTTACAAATAAACCGTTATTTACATTAAATCCACTCATAGCAATATTTGAAATCATCACGTCAAAAATGCCAAATATCATATCATTTGTACCAAATTTTCTTATCTAATTTGGTACCACTAGGACTACTCATTTTGTTATTATTATTATCATATATGTTGTATTTAACTCCTTTTTAAATAGGATACTGTTTCAAATATTACTTTTTATTCAATAAATATAAATATATTTTATAGTTAAATCTTAATTTTTTTCTTAATTTACTTAAGTTAGGAATGTAAAATATTTATAGCAGGATGAAGTAAAACAGGAAGATTCTGACAATCTTGTATGCACATAGTTGTGCTTGCAGTTATGCTATTAGAAATGGAACATGCCTTATGATTTTTGTTAAGGTGAACACTCTTATTTTTACACAAGGATCTACTAATATATAGAATATCATGAAGGTGAGCTTTCAATTCCTCTGGAACTTTTGGAACCTTTCTGACTGTGTATATCTTCTCATCTTAAGAATACGAATGGTCCTAGTAAGCTGACTATCTCAGCTCCAGTTTTGGGAATATTCTGATTTGGTTGGGTTAATGTTCTACTTTGTTAGATGATTAGGACAGCTGTGAGGGATTTGAATGACAAGAATCGTTCAAGCCGTCAAAAGGTTGCTGGCTAAGTCGAAAGGTTGCTGGTTACATGGGGATCCAGTTCCATGTGCCAAAAACACCCCTTCATGAATTCGAGTTGACTCACAATCTTAGACAGATGAAGAGGAAATCAGCCAAGTCTTCCAGAAATTCAGAGATATTGAAAAGGAACAAAGTGAGGATGAATTGAAGAAGGAGAATAGGGAGAATGCCTTGTCAGCATTACCATCTAAGCAATGTTTTCCTACTATATATCTTCGTTTATACAAGAACCAAAACCTACCATTTTGGGTTTGTAATGGGCATTGTGGTAGGTTATATTTGGTAGGATTTTATTATTTATTTGCAAACAAAATTATTTGTTTCTGGTCTTTGCCTTAAACTAAAGCCAAACACAAACCAAACAAAAGTAACCAACATACAAATACATAATCAACAAGTGCAAAATATAATTCAGTACATGATCAATTCATAATTCGAATAGTTTTATCATTTTCGGACATAGTTATCGGACACTAAGGATTGACCAACCATCCATAATTAAAAAGAAAAGCTAAGTTTCCGGTAACTATATCCCTACTTCATAAATTCACCATTATCCTAATAATGCTTATAAGAGCATAATACTGACAACAATCCGAGTCTAACCAAAAGTATTTTAACTAAAAGCATTTTAGTCTAACAATTTTAATGACAAACTTCATAAAATAAAGAATTTGAGGGGAGTAGTTTTAGTCATCCTCACGATTGGAGCCTTCAGAATTTCCTTCTTAATCCTCGCCTTCAGATGCGCCTTCTTCCCCATCAGCATTTTGACATTCCCCATCAGCATCCTCAATATCGCTCTCATCGTCAGAAATATCTGGTACATCAGTCTCCTTATCAGAACTATAAAGAACCTGCAATACACAACTGATTCACGATAAATCATCGACGCTGAATAAATGGCAGATTGGTACGAAAATTGCAAAAGAAAATTACCTCTTTTTTATTCTCCTGATACCTCTTGAACATATCTTCCACAAGCTCTTTCACGAGATGCAACACTTCATTTGAAACAAATTGAGTGAATTCAGTTCGGTTTCCAAGATCGCTAAGATCAAGGGCAACTCTAGCAAAATTCTCAACCCCTTCTTCATTAAGTTGTCGCTGATAGATAGTAGAATTTGTTTTCAGGATCTCAAGAACTCCATCGACCACAGTTGTGAATAACTTGGAAGGGACACCTCTATTATGAGCAACACCCTCAGCAAAAGTTTCAGCCCTGTTCTACGCTTCTTCATCATACTGAACTGACAAATCTTTGATCAAATGACGGCTGAAAGTTCTCCGAAAACCAACAAGCCTGTTATTCTTAGGGTTTTCACCAGCAGGTACTGTGGCCATCAACCACCACTGAAATGGATCCACGACATTCTCAGCTGTAGGTTCAAAGTTATTTTCTTCAAGTATTACAACTTCTGACCTTAAATACAACATTTCAATTTTTTGCTATATAATTCAAGCAACTTGGTTCAGGACAGATAAATAAAACAAACTCAGATAAAAATAAAATTTTGATAAATTTCACTATGAAACAAGCCTAAATTTGCATTATGACGGATTAAGACACATTTACAAAATTCAGCATTATGAACTGTATAGAGCAAATCAAATAAAGTTCTAGAGTTCACAAGATTTGGCTAATAAACATTAAGACACAATTGCAAAATCCAACATTATGAAACAAGCCTAAATTTCACTATCAAAATCAGCTTGAGATGTATGGTAGAATCATTTATCCGGCTAATTAAACAAATCTAAAAAAGAAATACCAGTAAGTACGTGGCACTTTATAGACCAAAGTCTAATAATGTTCTCGAGTTCAAAAGATTTGGCTACACAGTGAGAACATTGATTAATTTCTGGAGTTCATAAGTTCTGGAGTTCACAAGATTTGTCTACACAGTGAGTTTATGCAAAATCCAGCATTATGAATTCCAATATGCATAAACAACTTAATTTGTATTTCAACATATAATGCATAATCAAACTCCTTAAAAACTCAGATATATTGTCATTTACTTCTAATAAGTTATTTAAAAGAAATTATCCAATTTTAATTTCATACCGCAATTTCCTTTGCAGCCTCAGTTGTGTAAATTGGCATGCCATCAACATCCGTTTCCTTGCGAGTATGTGTTTTGTCCCACACTTCAAGGCGAGTTGGCACAACGCCATTCTTTTCCTCATTTAAAATCTAACATATAGATGCATAAAGATAATTAATATTAATAAACAAGTTTCTGAATCCAATTTTTATTTTACTGGATTATGAAGTGAATGTTACATTCTCCACTTGCTGAAAAGATCTTGCACCAGCACTGTGTAAAGTAGTCACCTTTTGTCGATCTTCTTTTCCCTTATTTGATCGTAGCTTGTATTGATCCGACTCCGAGAAATGAACCATCCCCTCCCATACCGGATCACTGAAGTAGGCAGGTTTAACTTCCAGCAGCGGTTTTTTTAACTTCTCGGAATTTGCATAAGCTCTCTCCTTTTCTTCATGCACTATTCGCTTAATCAATTCCTTGATATTTCCAGCTATAGTCCTATAAGCCTCCTTACGACTTTAACCCTTCTCTTATCTGAAATATTTCTGCAATTTATATAAACATAAGTTGTTCAATAGTACAGAAATTACATTTAAATGATTATACTAAACAAAATAAAATGTTTAAATAAATATGTAATGCCACCTTTTATCATAACCTTTTCCTCTTAAAATATTTAAATTAGAAATTACCTATAGTTTGATAATAAAATAAACATAAAAAATTTGAGAAACAAATTTTGTCTAAAAATAATACTATTTTATTACATGCTTCCTATCTAAAATTGGAAAACAAAAAGGTAACTGATGAAAATATAAAATCTAGCAGAGTGACATGATGAGTGGTAAATCTACAGAGTTGGTTGTAGACTACAAACCTGACGTTACTCCAAAAATCATCCCAAGTATATCTTTCACAACCATCACACAATCAAAAAACAACTTAAACTCCTTTGCCTTTTACTGACACCATGATGATATTTTTACCATTTTCAAAATCAACCACCATGTCACCTTAATCTTAATTATATATATTCTCCCCCAATCAAGCCCTAACATCACCACTCCTATTTTATCAAGAATGGAACTTCCCCATCAAGACCCTGATGATAAATTGTGTCCATCTTTGCATGTAGTTGGTAATACTAATACTAAAATAGAGGAGCCTTTGCCTCTTCATTCTGATTTAATTGCCAAATCTTAGAGCAAACAGAAACACAAACACATGAGAAAACAACTAAACTATCAATTAAAAGTACATGTGTATTTTAAATTAAATGAAATTCAAGGCGATGGATACTTAAATAGAGTTTAGTAATAACTTTCTCAACCCATTTAGGATAATTATCATTTATATAAACCCATGTGTAAGCTCCCACTGGCCAGAACCCGCGAACAATGCCCATAATTGTCTTCTTTGCTTCATCATGCATTATTCTACAAAAATAATAATCATTACTAATTGGACATATATTAAAGTTAGGTAAAGTAGTAAAGAATAAAATGCAACAGTCTATAAATTTAGACCTACACTCCATTTGTAATATCAATACGAGTCGGCTTTGATGGAAGGATGGTTCCAAAGAGTCCACGGGAGTTAGCTCACTTTCTTAGACCCATCCACTCAACTAATTTTGCCTTTGTCTTCACGCGGGGACAAGACTGTGATATCGCTAAAGCTTTGGCCTTTGCCTTTGATGTTGGTGTCACTTTGCCTTTGCCTTTGCCTCTGCGTGAAATCGTATTTTTCTTAGACTTAGCGATCTTTCCATTCTTATTCAGTGGAACTTTTTTGCCTTTCTTTGCAATGTCACCGGACTCTTACCCTGGAAAACCATTGCCATTAACCCTGTAAAAAACAATATCAAAATGCTTTAGTGATCTAGCTAGTTAATTCTCATGGATGATATGCATTAAACACATAACTTAATGCATTATCTTTATGTTTAAGAACCAATGATATGAGGTTTATGAGTGCTCATGATTAATATTAAACATAATTAATTAAGTTACACAAAAAGATTCAGGTGATTACTCTTAACTAATTAGCTTTGATTTCATAATTTTCGTTGATCAGAGAACTAATTGCGCATTTATCTTATTAGACTAGACAAAACTCTGCATAAATCAGTGGGATTTTCCTATACTATTAGCAGTCTGGAAGTGTCAATTATATATAGTTTCTTGATTATAGTTTACAAAGCTTAACTTATAAAGTTTAAATGGTTGGAGCCCAACTCTAATCCTACATCAAACCCCACTTCAAGACAATAGACGTAGTAGTATATTATTGCATTTACTTAACTTGAACAAATGAAATTTTGAACAATTTCAATTTAATTATAAATATCCAAATGCCAACATATATGACAAGGCTCTTCCTAAGCTTCAACCCCAATGGACTAAGCTTCAACATATATGTCTGTTGGCATAGCTAAACACTAGTTTAACTATGCCAACATATACACACTACGCACATTTTGTCGACCGACCAAACATACACTATTTTACAACTATATATGACTACTACACATGTGTATGTGTTATATGTTATGTGTATGTGAATCCACTGCATATTACAATACTAATCCACTACAACATCATACGTATACCTAAAACTTAACATGTAAACCTAAATAACCATAAAAAACTTCAAAATACATATTTAAGCACATAGTTTAGTAAAAATGACTGCAAAACCCATAGTTAAAGCATGCATTATAAACACATTTAAGCACAACCCATAGTTAAAGCATGCATAATAAACATAACCCATAAATATTACATGCACATTGCCCAAAAGCCCCAGTATCTAGGATAAAACCCCCTGTTTAACACGCGATACTCTTTTAAATTGCAAAAGTTAACACCCCAAACACAATAAACATCTAATCGATGAAACCCAATACACAATAATGCATACATATGATCATATACACACATAATCATATAAAATCAAATAAAAAATGAATAATAACAAAAGGGTAAAATATATAAATGAATAGATGAAGAAAAAAATAGATGATGAAAGCTTACCGATCGAAATAGATGAAGAGATGACGAAGAGATGAAGAAGAGATGATGAACTAGGGTAAACAGAGAGAATGTATGGTGAAGAAATGTGGCTGCTTGAAATGAAAGAATAATGTTGGTAAGGTATATGTGTTTAATCCCCAATTAATTTTTTAATATTTTATTGTTTGATCAGAACCTACCAATTTTGGTAGGTTTTGATCCCAAAACTGGTGGGTTTTGACATGCGCGGTAAATTCAATTTTTTTGCCAAATATTTGGCGAAAACGCCAAAAGGTGGGCTTCGAACCCACACCCCACAAAATCATTTACAAGATACTAGCTATTGTTCCAATTGGTTTTTGTGAAAATATTGACACAAACAAGTATATCTTAGTTAAAAAATTGTATAATTTTATTTAAAATCGAATATTTTATGAAATTGTTAAATTAACAATTTAATTATTATTTTCAGGTGTCGCCTTTTCCTACCAGTTTTAGGTCTATTTCATACCACACTTGGTAGGAAAGACCCAAATAGTAAAAGGACAAACAACTTTTTTGGGCAAAACCTACCAATGTTGGTAAGAATTAAAAGTTTGTTTTATAGATCTCTTATAAAAATATAATAGCTTAATTTTTAAAAATTTAATATTTTGACTACATGTATAAAATTAATGTATCTAATCATCCGTAAGGTTGGAATATTAAAAAATAAAAATAAAAATAAAAAAATCCAAGTGTTTAATCCTAAATATCCCCGACACTTTGAGTTGAAAACCTAACTCAATCTTCGAACAATCTCGACGTTCCGTTTTCTTAAAGATTTTCTTAGTCATAATTGTTTTCTTACCCAATTTTTTTTCTTAGCTTTATTTCACTATAAAGTGATATTTCACTTGAAAAGTTTTATTTTATCGAATCATTTTAATATTTAATATTTTCTTTTCGTAATAATTATAATTATCCAAAAAACAAATAAACACATGGGACTCTAAGTGTAATCAACTAACTTTTAGAGTTTCACTATTAAAATGAATATATGTTTATGTTTTTAGAGTTTGATCAACGGAAATGTGACAAACCATGTGCGAATAGTACAAAAAATATATTTTTCTTGTAGTTTTTTCTATAGATCTAATATAAATATATAATAGATTAATTTTTAAAAATTCTATATTTCGACTACATGTATAAAACTCATATATTTAATCATCTATAAGCATAAAAAAATCCAAATGTCAAACTTATCCTCGAAACTTTGAGTTGAAAATTACCTAACTCAATCTTCGAACAATCTCGACGTTCCGTTTTCTAAACGATTTTCTTAGTCATAATTGTTTTCTTACCAAATTTTTTTTCCTTGTTTTATTTCATTACAAAATGACATTTCACTTGAAAAGTTTTAATTTATCGAATCATTTTCATATTTAATATTTTCTTCTCATAATAGTTTTCTCACATTTCCTACCAATATTGGTGGGAAATAGGTGGTAGCCGTTTCCTACTAGTTTTAGTACTAAATAATTGCTTGGAAATACACCGTTTTTGGTAGGTTTTCAAACAGAAGGTTGGGAAATGTGTTTACGCGACATTTCCTACCAAATGTTATTTCCAACCAATTATTTCCTACTAGAGGTTATTTCCAACCAGTTATTTCCTATTGGATGTTATTTCCAACCAGTTATTTCCTACTAGAAAATTTACCAATATAAAAAATGTAGAAAATTCACCATTAAACTTCATTACTAGTACAAATAAATTTCAAAATATGTATCAATCAATATCTTCAAAACCATCGGTTTCTTCATCTTCTTCTTCAATTCTTTGTTTTTCTTCTTCTTCTTCTTCTTCTTCTTGTTATTATTCTCCTTCTTCTTCTTTTTATTCTTCTTCTTCTTATTCTTCTTCTTCTCCCCTTTTAACTTCTTCGTATTCTTTCAATTCTTCATCTTCTTCATGTTCTTCTTCTATATTTTGAGTTCGATCAATTCGAATGGGATCATATTGTGTGAAATCAATAAAAAAGGACGATGAAGACGCATTTGATACATTCTCTTGAAAGGCCTCTTCATTTGGTGCATTAGTAGCTTCATCATTAGGACGGATTTTATAATTCACAACGGTATAAAAATTGCTCTGAGGATTCAATACACTAGGAGCATAGTATACTTGAATTGCATGACTAGCCAAAATAAATATTTCATTCGACTTCAACCTTGATTTCACATCAACAGTCACAACACGATTTTCTATCAACCCGAACACCATTTCCAACAATATAAAACCAATGACATCTAAATAAATAAACAAAATTTCCTCCTCCATAGATAAGCTTAATAATTTCTTCTATTTGACCATAGTAATTAATAAGAACATCATTGTGAAAAGTGCTTTTAACAAAAACCCCATCATTAACATGAAACTTATATCCATTAACCAAAATACCTTGAAAATAGAAAATATGGCATACCGGTCCATCAATTAAATGTTTGAAAAGGTCATAGTTTACAGCATTTTCAACATACACACAATAAAAATATGTATTATATTAGTTTTTTTATATCCAATGTAGTATATAATATGCGGATTAATGAAAGTACCTTTTCTCTAAACCAAGGCTTAAATTTAGATTTTTGGAGCGACTTCAATCTTTTATTTGATATATGTGGATCATTCGCACGTATGTGGGCATCAAATTCCTTGAAACATAAAAGTAATTAGTAAATTATATATAATACTATACAAAAGACACATGTAGTTAATTAGCATTTAATTACAAAAGACACATGTAGTAAATTACCGAATGTACGGTTGAACTTCCGGCATATTTAGTAGCACATAATATTCCGCAATCATCAAATCACTTTTATTTAAATACCCAACAACGTGCTTTCCAATAGTCTGAATAGGGTATCTAAAAGCTTTTAAAAAAAATTTTTCTTGTACTTCAACCACAACTTCATTACGATGTGCGGTATTATGAACCGTGTTCATGGAAGGACGAAAGTAAAATGAAGAAAAATTGATCATTTCTTCCTCAACATATCTCTCCGTAATTGAACCTTCCACCCATGCTCTATTGCCGACCTTATCTTTCATATGCTTCAATAATCGCTCAAAAGGGTACATCCAACGATAGTACACCGGTCCTCTGAGTCTAAATTCTTCAATCAAGTGTACAAGTAAGTGTTCCATAATGTCAAATAAATCCGGTGGAAAGACGGTTTCGAGCACACACATTGTCCTCACTACACATTTTTCCAAGACATCCAAATCTTCGCGTAGTAAAATGGATGAGCAAATATCAAGGAAAATATTTGAGAGAGCGGTGAGAGCTTCCATAAGATGGTAAAAATTCACGAAAAGCAACTGGCATTAACTTTTACATGAAAATATGATAATCATGTGATTTAAAACCGGTAATTCTTAAAGTATTCCATTTGATACAACGGGATATATTCGAGACACCTCCATCGGGAAGTTCTAATAATTGTGTAAGGTGCTTTAGGCATGATCCCCTTTTCATCGATCCACAAAACAGGTTTTACATCTAGATATTTGTAATCCGCCCTTGATTTTTTTATCTTTAGTCTAGATACGATCATTTATAATTGTGTAACATATATTCTAAAACATATTCTTCTCGGTATGCATAAAATCAATACAATGTCGTAGATCATGAGATGCCCAATACGGTAGCTCCCAAAATATTGAAAATTGGGTCCAATGATGAGCTACCCATAGCCCCTAGGCTTGAATTTACTAAAAGTGTTTCCGGATGGAGCGAAATCTATTCGCAATAAATAAGATAGTAATTTCTCACCCTTTGTACGACCATCAAACACTTTAAGTTCCATTGTAGAATATTTTTTATTTTTGTTTTGCATCGGATCATTTTTATCCAAAAATGTTCGATATATTCCATAGAAACAACATTTTCCGCAATTCTCGAGTTGGAAACCTTGTACATTTCCAACACAAACCGGGCATCCCATCTTCCCTTTTGTTGATCAACCACTAAGCATACCTAAAGTTCAAAAATCACTAATATTTCATATAAGTGTCGCCTTCATGATGAAATTTGTTTTCAAATGTTGATCATAAGTTTCAACCGCGCTTTGCCACAAAATAAATAATTCGTTCATAAGGGGCCTTAGAAACATATTGAGGTTTTTTCGGATTATCCGGGCCGGGAATGAGTAGTGTCATAAACATGAATGGTCTTTTCATACATATAGAAGGAGGTAGATTATAGACGACCACTACAACCGGCCACAATGTGTATACATTGTTTCCGGAATTTCCAAATGGATTGAAACCATCACTCGACAATCCAACTAGAACATTACGAAACTCATTAGCAAAAGATGGGTATCGCTTGTCAAAATTTTTCCAATCATCTCCGTCCAAGGGGTGACTTAGCTCCCCCTCTTTTATTTCTCTATTCTTGTGCCAAGTCATATGTTTAGCCGTATGCTCCGACATGTATAATCATTGTAAATGGGGAATTAGCAGAAAATATCTTAACACCTTCTTTGATATTTGCCTTCCAATTTATCCCATGATATCTTTGTAACGATCCTCTTTGCAAATGTCACAAATAACTTTTTTTTCTTCGTTATTATAGTATAACATATAATTATTTGCACACACATCAATTTATTCATATCCCAACTTCAATTTTTTTACCATTTTCTTCATTGCATAATAAGAAACCGGTAGCTTATGATCTCGTGGCAACACTTCCCCAATAATATCAAGTAGTAAATTAAATGATTTCTCACTACAACTAGATACGTCTTTGAAATGTAACAATCTCGTAGTGAAAGAGAGTATTGTATAATTTTTGTTACCGGGATAAATAGGAGCTCCCGACTCATTGGCATCAGTGTAAAATTGAGAAGCATCAAATTTTGGAAATTCTTAGGCATCATTTATACTACTACTATTACTACCCCTCGTATCATTGAAGCTATAAAAATCTTGCTCGAAATTATCATTGAGACTCTGTTTTTGGCTTTTTCTCACCATGTAAAGTCTATACGGTATATGATTCAAAAAATCTGGAAGCATACAAGTTAAACTTTATGGTATCTAAATTTTCCCAATGACCATTCGCACAATTCTTACAAGGACACAACATCTTATCTTTTGTCAACCAAAACCTTTTTGCCGAATCCAAAAATTCTTCCACACCATTTTATACTCATCTGTTAACGTAATGCGCTCACTTTTCATACGACGTGACATCCAACCACGGTTACATTTTACATCTATAATATCAACAAAACTACATGTCAATTTAACTTCACTTTTTGAAATTGTTAATATTTCAAGCATATATAAATTATTAACATATAAATTATAACATCTTTCTCACAATCTACAATATCAACATACACCATTTCAATTTAACTTCACATTTTTACTCTTTAATTAAAAAGCATATATAAATTATACATACAAATCATACACAATATCATCCTAACTAACATAGAACACAAAAAACTTACAACATTGAAATAAAGAACATTGAGATCAAATTATACCTTTACAATGAAAGTGATTCTTGAAAAAAAAAACAAACTTCTCCCTTTTCTTCTTCTTTTTCTTCTTTCTTATCTTTCTCTTCTTCTTTCTAATTTTTCATCTTATCTTCATTCTATTAACACCACCCAAAACAAAACTAAAAAGGTGGTAGGTCCATTTTTAAAATATTAATAATTCTAGGCCCTTTCCTACCAAATATGGTAGGAAATGTTTTTCATGGCCATATGTCCTTTTCATACCAATATTGGTAGGAAATGACCTGAATTATTAATATTTTTTAATACTTTAGAAAAATATTATATATTCTTAACAACATATGGCCTGCTGATGTGGTCGATGGGGTTATTTTCACAATAAGATTCTACCAAAATAAACCAATCTTGGTAGGAAACACTTTCCCACAAAACTTGGTAGGAAATGGTCTCAGATTGAAGATATTATTTCCTTTTTTATAAAAATAGTTTAATTAATAAAATAAGTAAGGGCTGATGACGTGGTTGATGGGATGATTTCGGTATCAAATTTTGGTCAAAACCTACCAAAATTATTAGGTTTTGAGTTTCTCACTAATATTGTTAGGTTTTGGTGCTTGCGTGTACATAATTTGGGCCCCACCTCGAGCAATTCCTACCGATTTACGGGTTGGTAGGAAATGCTCTACCATTTCCTACCAAGTTTTTCGGGTTTGATTTGCATTGTAGGAAAAGGCCATTTTTCTTATAGTGTTAGCATTATTATCCCATTTACTAGAGAAAACAAGGCAAAAAATGACTAGAGCACATCAGTCGTTTTTAGTACCGACCAAATACGGTCGGTTTTAAATAAATAAGACCGAAAAAATAGTAGTTTTTCCGAAGCTAGTCATTTTAAAAAAATCGTCGTATTTAGCAAAATACGACCGGCTAAATATGATGATATAAATATGACGGGATTTATACGACCGCTCTATTTTGATGCGGTCATATTTAGTATATTTGAAATTTGAAATTTCAGCAAAAAAATTGAATGTTTCGCTCATAAAAATAAAATGACTCTCTTTGGTCATAAATCAAATACCATCGAGTTCTGTTGTAATTTAAATACGACCATTTTTCATTGGTAAATAAATATAATCTATTGTTATTTGGCGTTTAAAAATGAGAAATTTCGGTTGAAATATAGTTAAAATATAGTTACAAATGTGCTTGGTTGTAACTTTCAGTTTTGTTTGCATAATAAGCCAGACAATACATAAACCTGTCACGGAATAGTTATCCGAAAGTCACAAAAATGGCAAACATGATACTGATTGTTAAAATAGTTAAACAGTACCAAAAGATTTCTATACAGGCACAAGATTGCCCAATATTCACAAAATAGCATTTAAAATCTTGACAGTACCAAAAGCAGTTCATAACTTATGACGGAATGTAATTTTCATCGTAAGTTTCTTTAAAAAATTATTATTTTCGAACGGCTAACAAATTCTAGTATAGATGGCATTTATTGTGGTTGGTGGGAACAATTACGACAGAATTTCTCTCGTAATTTATACTGAATTACGACGAAAATTCTGTCGTAAGGTATTTAACTTACGACGGATATAACATTCCGTCATAAGTTAAATGACGTCGTTCTTCCGCATGTCCTCCTTAATCCTTTTTTTATTCAGTTGGTGATAGTTTTAATAATAAAATATTAAACTTACCACATAAATAATTTTCCGTCGTAAGTTCACGCGCATTTCTTTTCTGTCGTCAGTTGGTCATCGTAAATGGTCAGATTTGTTATAGTGTAAGGACAGCTGTGAGGGCTTTGAATGATAAGATCCGTTCAAGCGGTCAAAAGGTTGCTGGTTACATGGAGACCCAGTTCCATGTGCCAAAAACACCCCTTCATGGATTCGAGTTGACTCACAATCTTAAACAGATGAAGAGTTTTGGACGACCTATTTTAGTCGGACATTCGTATACATGGTGGAGGATCTCAAGAAAGACTACAAGAAAAGGGATAGTAAGATATCATACAGTGTTAATGAAGGCAAACTTGGTGATGAGGAAATTACCCACCTCCCCATGAAATTCAGAGATATGGAAAAGGAACTTAGTGAGGATGAACTGAAGAAGGAGAATAGGGAGAAGTCCTTGTCAGCATTACAATCAGAGCAAGCTGCAGTTGCCGAGAAGATTCAGGGTTGGTTCCATATTAAATCTGTTCATGGCCAAATAACAAGATTTAGTATAATAACTATTCTTTTATTAATCATTCAAAGATTTCGTACCTCCATGATTATCATTTTTTATATTTATTTTGTATAATAACGATTCTTTTAAAAATGGCATGGAGTTATGGTAAATGCAAATGTTTATATTTTTTGTGTGAATTGATATTTCAAGTATCATGTGTTCCACACTCTTAAGTAGAAACCATAACTCACATAAATAAATAATACTCATTATATACATTATCAAACCGAGCAAGATATTATGTTACCATTATTATCCCATTCACTACAGAAAACAAAGCAAAAAATGACAAGACGACATTGGTCGTTTTTAGTACCGACCAAATACGGTTGATTTTAATTAAATAAGACCGCAAAAATAGTAATTTTTTTGAAGCTAGTCATTTTAAAAAAAACCGTTGTGTTTAGCAAAATATGACCGGCTAAATATGATGATATAAATATGACAAGCTTAATACGACAGCTCTATTTCGATGCGTTCATATTTAGTATATTTGAAATTTTAATTTTTAGCCAAAAAAATGAATTTTTAGCTCATAAAAATAAACATGACTGTCTTTGGTCATAAATCAAATACGACTGAGTTCTATTATAATTTAAATACAACAATTTTCATTGGTACGTAAATATAATCGATGGTCGTTTGACGTTTAAAAATGACAGATTTCGGTTGAAATGTAGTTACAACTGTTCTTGGTTGTAACTTTGAGTTTTGTTATATAAATATGACTCTATTTCATTAAAAATGATGAATGAAGGTTTTTGTTAAATTTAATATGACCCTATTTTGTTGAAAACTAAGGGCACCAGGTTTTTGTTTAATATAAAAATATGAAATTTTGTTAGAAAGAAGTGCAGTTATTTTTTGTGTAATCTAATTACGGCCAAATTTATTTTTATTTATGGTGCATACTAAATTCGACACGCTTAGTTGATTGCTTTGAGCTTATTAATTTAACTCGATTATGTCATTTTATTATAAATCGAAATAAAAAAAATTGGTTGTTTCTTGCCATAAAAGTCTCTGAACATTGCAACCAAAATATGCAAAAATAAATTAGCTACATTGCATAATAAATCAGGAAATACATACACCTGTAACGGAATAGTTATCTGAAAGTAACAAAAATGGCAAACATGATACTGATAGTTAAAATAGTTAAACAGTGCCAAAAGATTTCTAAACACGCAAAAGATTGCCCAAAGTTCACAAAATAACATTCAAAATCTTCACAGTACCAAAAGCAGTTCATGACTAACTAGGATTAAACAATGTGAAAGAGGTCTCGACCAAGGTCGATGTCTTCACCTTATTTATCGTTGATGTTGTTGTCCATCATAATCACAGTTCAAGTTATCACTGTGCTTTTTATTTTTTCTTAAATTAATGTAATTGATTGCTTCTGTGTGCTCACTTTGCAAAAACTCTATTTAAATACAATTTGTAAGAACTTAAACTAGTATTCATTTCCTAAATAATGAATTTCTTATAGTTAGATATTTTTGGTAGATATCGGGCAAAGCTAAACAACAATAGATATAGTTATAGATTGGAATAAATTAAAAAATCAGAAGCAATATAAACAACCCGATACTTTACATATCCCCTGAGTTTATAATACCCTTTACTAAAACTTTTCTAGAATGAGGAATTTAGTGCTAGTAGTAGGCTTGGTAGCAATCTTATACCACCTTCATGGATAAAAATGGGAGAAATTCCTAATAAAACCCACAACTTTGAGGTTGATTCTAGACAAATGAGAAATCAAAATGATTATTTAGGATCTCCATATGTTGCTTGGTGTCTACTCAAATTCAAAACTTGGAATGATTATAATCTAACAACTAATACATTCATGTGTGAAGTTGATTCTATTCTTCATCAGTGAAGTTGAAGAATGGGATCAACTTGAAAAAGTACTTTTAATTTATATTTAATAAAATTTAGATATCAAATTTTAAACCAAATGAACTTTATTCTTTATTCCACATGACACCTTTGAGTGACCCTGAAGTTTATACCCATTTTTATGATGGAATACGGGAGTTGGTGGATCTGGACTTAGCTTTAAGAAAAATAAAAATGTTGATCTGACTAATGACATGGAGATTCCTAGAACCGAAGAAGTGCAGTCAAATACCTCGTATACGGTTGTCGAGCAAAATCTAAAGAAAAAAGTTAAAACATTACCAAAAATAACAAAATTTACAAAATTTGAGGTTGATATGACCAATGCACATAAACTTATAGTATGTTTGAGGCAAATAGTGGACCGTCACTTAAAGAATGTAAAGAGAAATTGAACAGTCTTGGATGAAGATAAGCAAATCTCTTGCATCTAACTTTAAATTTTTTTGTGAGAGTCCAAAATATAGAGACAATGGATGCTTTTTCATGAATATGCGAATAACACTAGGTTGAAATGGTGACAACTAAATTAGGATTTGATTCTTAATGTTGCATCTGGTTTTATTCGCATCCTCCTTATTTTTAGCTTCGTATTTCATTTTTCTTGAAACTTAGTTTTTCTTTAGCATTCATGTTTTTAGGAATTGGTTTAGTTTCGAACTTCAAACTTTTTCATTTATTTTAATGGTTTTAATAAATGCATTTCAAGTTGTTATAATTTTTTATTAGTTTTTTATGTATTACCATTTGAAAGTACTATTAAAAAGTGAACAATACCAAGAATAAAAGATAATAATTTAGTGTCAAAAAATGATGCGCCTTTCTTCTGTTGCATATATTCAACTTTGTAACCTCTTTAAACAACGTGGTTGGCCGGAAGATAGTCAGTATTTAACAGTTGAAGAAATAATGGATATTTTTTACATGTTGTAAGTCATAATGATCATTTTATAAAGGTGAAACGTAGATTTCGGCATTCTACACAAACAGTGCCTAGACGGAATGATGGAGTTTTCAAAAGAAATAATATGTCCTACACCATTTAAGAAAAACTCAAATGTTTCAAGGAGATAAAAAGAGCTGTTAAAAATATTTCCTATTAGTAATGAATTTTTTTTGCATTATGTAATTTTTTATTAGCTAGAAACTCAATATAATTTCACATGTTTTTATTATTGGGGTACATGGAGTAATTGGTGAACTTGATGGTACATTCGTTCATGCTATTATTGTGGTTAGTCAAAAAACTCAATATAGAGGATGAAGAAGGGGTGAATGTCACCAAAATATTTTAGGTCTTTGTGATTTAAATATAATATTCATATTTTTCTAGGTGAGGTATTAATATAGGTCGCCTTCTATCCTGATTCTGGATATGTGGTTCCCCATAAAGTATGTATCTCTAAATATTTTTAATTGATATAACATTAATATTATTAAATAAAGAATAATTTCGGATATTTTTTTAATATTAAATATTATCGTTCTGAGGTATCAAGAGCTAGAGATTATGGTTGCATTATTGTCTTAAAAGAGATTTGTGTATAGTCTTGGTTACTTTGAAGGAGAATTTGACTAAGATTTTGTGATATCTGGAAAATACAGTGTGACATATAGAAGTACACCATATGAGGAGGAAAGCTGGACTAGAAAATAAAGTGCCAATGGTTCTGGTTGTCATCAAAGAAGCCCTCTGTTATTTTCTAGTAGTCATGAAAGCCTTGTGTTATTTTCATGCACAACTTGGCTAAATTTTTGTAATGCCCCGCGTAAATCATGTGTGGCATATAAACGTGAATCTATTACGAGCAAAGCTCGTGTGAAAATTTAAGTTCGTGTATAAGAACGTGTGTGGTATAGTATAATAAAATTTTAGTGATAATAGAAGTATATGTGAAAAAAAGAGGGAATGTGTTAAAAATATAATGTTACATCCATTAAATGTCTCTAGATTCATCTACACATATGTGAGAAAATTAAAGGCACATGTATTCGTACTTTATTAATTCAATGTATTGGTCTACAAGCATGTATTATATAGAATGACGTTTACAATTTGTAGTGAGTCTTGAACTATAGCATTTATATAAGTGTCTAAACCTTTCTATAAAGTCTTGTGAAGATCATTGGAATAAATATAAAAAAATTAAGTAAAAATTATGTTTTGTTCAAATGTAAATGTGCGTGAGTCAGCATCAAAGTGATTATTTTTTCTTAAATTATTCTCTTGTTTAAGTTTTGAGTGAGAACTTTTCTTCCATCATGGAGATTTTTACTAATATGTATATGAAGTCCAAAAAAACTAGGGAATGAGATGATTCACATACTTTTGTTACACTCTCACACATGTGCAACCATTGATTGCATGTTCATCATTCCCATTACTTGGATGCTTGTAGTAGTGATGCTTCGGCGGTCTTCATATCATCGGAATGCGGGTACCGAGCACTCACATCTGGTATACATCCAACACTTGCACCTAGCATACACGTATGGTGCAAGAATGCGTGTATAGACAGGATACCCATCACTCATATTTGGCATACGTGTAACACCCCCATATCCGGGGTCAATTTGGGTGTCACTAAAAAACTTTAAATAATATAAACCTGTATATTAAAATAAATATACAGATAACCCCTTTAATATTCCGGATTGATTACAGGTTATGGTATGAAACAAGAACAAGAATCTAACCTTCTAAAATTATAATATCTAAAATACAATTTCATTACCTCTTTACTAATTTCTCGTATTGATCACTCTGACAACTCCAAATCCCATTCAGCTGGAATCTCTTCACTTTTGCAGTCTATTGAAAGTTATTCACTTTTGCCCTTATTTGATACTGAAAGAAATAGGATTTCACAAAGTACGAGTGAGCCAAAAATGCCCAACAAGTATCATAAATTGTTTCCAGGTATTAGATCAAAGAAACTTTTAGAAACGATTTTTGAATGATTTCAAAATATCTTTATTTATTTAAAACAGTTTAGCGAATAAAACATCGGCCCTCATTGGCCTTTAATCATAAATCACCTTTTTTGTAAAAGAACAGTGAACGTTTCACTATTTTATCTCTTTGAATCAAATCTTTATTTGATTTTATAATCATAAACTATTCAAGAAGGAATGCCGTTAATGGCGATCAATAATAAATTAGACTAGACACTAGAAACCAACATATGCACTATAACATGCTGATCAATCAGGATATAGTGCGGATCTATACCCAACGGCATAGACCCAACCAACATATGGGGTACCCATGAAATTATGGCCTAATAATCAAGGGACCAGCCATCTATGGCTCTTAGGGTCCTGTTTATTCCTGGCCCTTATCGTAACCATCCAGTCTGTGGAGTATTTTAATGTCAAATCATTTTGATTTCAAAACATCCCAATTTAGGGTTCGCAAATAACCCGAAAGAATGGGTATTTGCTCAAGAGATCAATCGATAATCAAGGAACAAGATCAAAAGGCACTTGCATAAGGAGCGAAAAAAACTCGACCAAAAGCAAAAACATTTAACTATTCTGAACTTAGAATAGGAACGAAGAAATATTTTCAGTATTTTAGAAGAAAGGTTATGCATACTTACCTCAATTGATAAACCTCTGATCTTTAACTATCTGCCATATCACTCAGTCCTGATGTATCTATATGTCCATTGACAGGCTACTTGACCTTTCTTATCATTCACCATTTCAGGTTTATCTTTAGTATGTATCAACTTGTTTCATTACTGCACGTAATCAGGCTATACTTTAACAATCTATGTTTGGTTTGAATGCCTCGCACTATGTGTATCTATCATAAAAGATACCATTCAATTAACTGATAATATATAATTTTCTAGTCTATACATTTATCCTTATCGTCTACCCGCCCGATAATAACAGATAAGGATCATCTTTAATCATATAAAGTTTAATCAACACATTGACTCATAATTCACATAACACATAAACACACAAGGCACGTATCCCATATTTCGTATAACACATAGTCACATAATTCATGTAGCACATGAGTTAAATAGTCAAAAGATAGGTCTCGATACGTTTAGAATTGAAATCGGGTCAAAAAGAGTATTTTATTGATCAATAACCGACTCTGAATGATTCATAAAACAAATGCACTTTTGATACAAAAGAATTTAGGTCTCGAAAACATTTTTAATAGAAGCAAAATATTTTTCTGAGTCCAGAGGCGTTCGTTTCGTATTAAATGGACGAACAGTCTATTTAACACGAATTTTTGAACATTTTTCAGAATTAAAATGGGTCTACGAATCATTTTATAATTAAATTATAGGGTTTGAACACCCGAATCCGACTTTAAAATAATTTTATAATAATTATCGAGCCTTAAAAATAATTTAAAATAATATTTTAAAGCTTGAAACTAGTTTTCTGAATTTTTAAATAAAAATAAATAATTAAATCAAATTAAATAATCTATTAAAATTAAATAGTAACTAATTAAATTAATTAATCAATTAATATTTAAATAATTGACTAATAAAATAATTAATTACAAACTAAAATTAATTAATTAAATAATTTAGATTTAGTTTGGAATTAAAAATAATTTTCTAAAATTAAATAATGAATTTTTAAAATATTAAAATAATAAAAAAATTAATTTTTGAAAATATTATAAAAGGAAAATGCCATTTCTGCAAATATCTAAATTTTATAAAGTTTTGAAACTACAGGGACTAAAACATAAATCTCGCAAAAGTTCAGGGACTTTTCTGTAATCCTTCTGTTGTCCCTGACCTACGCCGACAGTCGCCATTGCCAGCAACCCCGAAATACACCAAACTGTTTAGAATCATAGAACGTAATACCAGGGACTTATACCATAATTTAGAATCAACAAACAACGAATAGATTGATCGGAAAATCCGTCTGAAACTTCGTCGGCGACGAACTCGAACTTTTTTCTGGCGAAGTCGATTAAGCTATTCTAGGAATCGTCTGTAAATGTCCAATATATCATTCGACTTGTTTTTCACGATCTACACAACCATGTAATCAATTTCATCTAATAACCCCTAACAAAGAAACTCCTAGTTTTCAATTGAAATTATTCAACAACACAAACCCTAATTTTTTAAATTCGAAAATTAAACTCAATTTTCTATATGTTATTGAACTCCAAATTCAACATATAATATACCAAAATGATCAATCATCAAATCACACAAACAACTTCAAAATCAAAATTTCATATTTTAATCATAATTAAATTCGAATTAAAATAAATAAATAGGAAAATAACCTTGATTCCTGCACTGAAATTGAAGATTGATTCAGAAAGTACTTTTTGAGAGCTTCGATTTGATATATGGCACGCCCGAATCGGAGTTCGATAACGCCTTCGTTCGAGGGTTTGATTTTCAAGAACGTAATGAAAAATTAGGGTTTTCTCTGTATTTTATATATTTTTACTGATCGATTATGATTATATGAATAAAATAAAATAATAAAAGGGCTATTTATATTTATGTAATATTGGTTCGTTTTGGATCGTATTGGATCGATAAATTATTTACTTAGCCGCTAAGTAACTTCAAAAATGATCGGATTTGATACCCGTATTGGATAATTATCCAAACCGGACTATTTATAAAACACTTTATACGAAAACAATGTAATATTATCCCATCTTTTGAGAATACGGGTTTTGTTGATTTATCGAAATGATTATCGCATCGAAAATTTTGTGTCGGGCCGCGCACGGGTAAAACCGTAATCCGAATCGAAAAAGTAAAAAATACGGAAAATATCCGGAATTACGAGATTAGGTTATGAAGAAGTTTTTGGAAGAGTTCCGGGTTGTAAAAACGTAAAAACGGTTGAAGGATGATTCCCGGCTTTATAAAATAGTTTTGTAATTATTTTGAAAATAATTAATAAATTCATAAATCATTATAAAATCATATAACACTCCAAAAATTACCAGAAAAATACCATAGTTATCTATATTTTATTCTCAACGTAATTAAATTAACATACTCACATTTTATTATATATAAACATCGAAATATTATTATCAACCATCGGATAATTCACCAAAAATTCACATAATAATCACATAATAATCATTTATAATAAAAATAATTAAACCCTATATCCCGGATGTTACATCCTTCCCCCCTCAAAAGGATTCTCTCCTCAGAATCATACTAAGGATCAGATAATGATACATTCAAGTATTTCACTTCCACTTCCTCAGGTTGATCACTCAACCTTACAACTTTTCATAAACTTTTACTCGCAACATCACTCATTATTTAACAGCTTCTCGCTGACATCATATTCTATTAGTTGCTCATATAACTCAACTCAAGCCTCCATTTTATATATAATGGAGCTAGATTACCCTTCTTGAATATACATGTATAAACACCCTATTATCCTATTATACATATGGCGGTGAAGCCAACTCACTTACACTTATTCTGCCTATTTTACTGTTCCAAAAGGACCAACATAACGCATATAAATTTTTTTTTCTTTTTAATTCTAGTAATTCGTGTTTATGAATGTTTCCAATAGTTATTGATTGGTGAATTTCATTCCCACATGTCTCTTTGTTCAATCAACCTAGTTCGTAATCGCTTCCAATTGTATTCAAGGTTCTTTCATCGTTCTCTTAATCTTCTTGTCCATCTGCAAATGGTATATCGAAACTCTGTATATTTAATTTCTAATATTCTCGAAATTACTTCAGAATTAAGAATTAACGAGAAAATCCCGAGGGGATATGATTGACGCACAAACAAATTATCATACTTTACTTCCATTCAATCATAATCGAGTAGAGAGATTTACTAACCCGGAGGCATCACCTATATATTCCAACCCATATTATCATTTATTTTTGTTTCAAGGAGTTCTTATACAAAACTAACTTCCATGCTCTCCCTTGACGTGTAGTCACATATAACATTTATTCTTTTCTTTATGTCACATTATCAGAAAATCTTCTTTCACATCTATGTCCTGTATCATATTCTTAGAATAACGTGAGTCCCTTAAGTCAACAATGTTTAGCCAAATTCCCCTCATTTAGTTCTGCCTTACCTAATATTTGTTCATCTAGGAGTGGTATATACTATTCTGGTTCGACATAATTCATCGTATTCTAAATATTGCTGTCACATTTCTAATCAAATAGTATTGATCATTTACAATCAATTCCTCGATCTGATGACGTATCACCATTTCTTCAAGCAACAACGAACCCACTTATTGGACAAGCTGTTCATTAATAAAAGAGAATGACTAGGTTTGGGATAACTAATCAATAATGATTCAACTGATGCTTTTCCCCCATTTACTCTTCATGTCTGGTCGCTAGATATTTCTTTTAGCCCTCGGTACTTAATCGTATTCCTAGGATGAATTCCTTATCTCAATTAACAAATGTTTCATTCAATTCTTCAATTTATTTCTGTCCAAAAATATTAGATTAAGTAATAATATCAATCCATTCCAATCCATACTTGAATCTAATAGCGCATCACAATCTTCTTGTAGCAATATCAACTTATTCCTCAGGTAACGTATTCGTTAAAAAGAGAATGGTCGGGTTTAGTTAACTTAACCTTAATAATTTCAATACCGCTTGCTTCATTTCTGGTTTTCAAGTGATTCTCGATATCGCTCCTTAATGAGCTATATTCATTTTTTAAAAGGTTACGGTAATAGGTTCACCTTCTGATGCTGGCTTTGATTCTTCAATAAATATGGTATTTACTTACACGCCCTTCTATTTCCATTCTTATGCCATGTCAATTCATACCTTTGTTTAAATTTCCATATTCAATCGCAGTTTTCGAATGAATTTCCTATCTCCAAATATAGGCATCTCACTCCACGCCGTATAGTAGCTTTGGCATCGTGACGTTCATAACTTTTTTATATCCTGGATAATCTTATAAAATTTATTTATCATCCTTTTAATTCCACTTTCCTTTCTAGCCAAGTTCTCCATTCTCATGACTCATTGTCTCTTCTTAACATAAGCGATTCCTTCTTTCTATTTGTACTGATTTGGGTTATCATTAGGTAAACCATTATGTGATTAACACTGGAATGAAAGCTTTCTACAAATATTTGAATTCTTATCAAAATCCATTGTGAGCTACTTTCTTAACCTTACTAACACCATCACTAATCGCACAACTTTCATTTTAATCCACTCCAACTATTCTCTGTCACATCTCTAGCTTATTCGCATTAAAGATATGTTTTAAATTATTGAGGTCTATGGCCATTATACATCATCTTTCCTGCATAATCAAGACATCTCATTTTTTAGTTCACATGCCAACATTGTCAGCTTATACCATACATCAAATACTTGTATTCACAAGTTCTCCGATATTTTGGAATTATTCTTATATTTTGTCATTCTATATTGATATACCTGCAAATCCTTTACTAAAACTTTATTGTAGAAGATAAAATTTCTTAAATCTTCTACAACATCCATATTAGCGTAGTTCCTAATTTCTTCTTTATTCAATCTCTCTTCTTCATTCTCTTCATTCCTTCTCTTGGTTCTTATCTTGACCCTTGTGTTCTTGAAAACATTCTTCTCACTCGCATATGTAAATAATGTTTTAATTATCTTATCTATTGTAAAGGCATATTTATCCAATTAAAACCTCGCACACTTGCAGTAACATTGCGCTAATTCCGCTAAACTTCTGAATTTTACTGGTATCCTTACTTCCTCCAAATTTCTCATTGCTTTGACTTTGGATATGAAAATCACATCAGAATTTGACTTAATCTAATTGGAATTGATTTCCATCTAACTGATCATAAGTTGGTAAAATTACCTAATTAACTCTTTTAATTGATCAATCGAACCAAGTGATGACTAGCTAAATGAAATCGAAGACCAATTATATAAAGTCAATTTGGCTACAACCACTTCTTTCAAGAACCGAGATTGCAATCATTTGGAGTATCAATAGGAATATAATAACGCATGAAAATATACTTTTGCCTTTAAAAGTAGGGTATTTTTATAAAATTTGGGCAGCATCTCCTCTATATTATGGACTACCAGTCGGACTCAAGCCGACACCAACAATCAACCAAACAATCAACCAACCAAATCAATCCACCATCATGGACTCATCCTTTCACCATACTTCAGAAAATATCATATTGATATCTACATATACTACTTACTAACATAGTATACATCTTTTTATCAAATTAGGGACATAACCATGTCTTTCATTTATTCCTTCAAAATATCTCGAAACCCCACTAATGAATATAAAAAATTGTTCTGCTGTTTCTCAAAAACTTTATTCCAGGATTCTTCTAGTTCATCATTAAGCTCTTTAATTAACAATTCATATCACTTATACATGTTCATAAACCCGTTCTAAAGATATCTTTTAATCTTATTTTTCCATGGATCATACTTGTATATGGATACTTTTAAGAACCTATACTGCATCTTTCAACCGATCAAACAAATCCTCTACTGTTGAGAATATATGCTTCTACTCCTTAGTTAACTTGTCTAATTTCAGATGACCAACACATGGTCTCAATCCACACTTTCATATTCTATGAAAACTCATTTGGTTCTAAAGCGTTATTTCTTAAAAGATTTGATGCAGTTGGATCACCATTTCTTTATCTTTGTTTATATTTTCCTATTCGGAACTTTAATCGCTGGCTCAATTATGGGCGTCAAATTTACCATAACTCACTTACTTGAGTTGAACCACCTAATAATTCCTTAAAGAACACGCTCAAAATTTATTTGTAACTAGAATTTCTTCGATCTTGAATCTTCAGGATAATTATCTCCCATATGATTGGAGTGTGCTTCATCTTCTCACGTATTAATCGCTTGTCTTAGTCATTATTGAGAATTCTTTCATCTACTTCTATTGTCTCGTCAATTATTCTCCTCGTCTGATGTACACAACTTCACTTTCTTATTTTTCTAGTTAATTCATCTAATATGGTTCGTTGATTACTTCAATTCATGCCAAAATCTCAGACTTGAAACATATCATTTATATAGATTTCTGCTTCTGATTTGATGTCATCGTGACAACCGCGTTAGTGGCATAGTGATTCTTCTTTGCCTGAAAATGTCCACCATTTATTGGCTTGTAATTATTCGTACTCAGCATGTAATTTCATCTGCTACACGAGGTCATTTCACTTCTTTTAAAAAGCTCAAAGAGTAGACTTTACACAAGAAGAGAATTTGTGTATATGATTCTGATTGAAAACCTTCTGTAAAGAGTAAGAGTACAAGGAAACAATCGGAAAGATCCATAAATCAATAAGTCATCATAGAAGAGGAAAGAATGAATGATGATTTAGATAGGAATGAGACAACCATATTTATAATTAAGATGGCCAGTCTTTCATACTATATGGCATACATCACATGATTAGGTGGCGTCCCACCACACTCTTCATCATTTCGACAAAGCGTCATATCATAACACTGCTTGTCTTGATCAAAAAGAAATAATTTAAAAGGGATACAACAAATTTTCTTTCCTTCTTATCTCATATATCACTGAGAGAAGCTCACACATATTCAAGAATCAAGAAGAGTATACGCAGTCATGGAAAAGAATGACACCGTTGGTTGCCATCTACATTTCGCTTATGCATGATTTCAGGGCTCGTTCGAGTAACAGATCTCAGATCCATATATGATGATAGATTCAGAATATCTTCTGGAAATAACTTTAACGTTTTAACAATCTGAGCATAATTTTCTTCTCGTTGGATATCCAGTCATTACTTCTTGCTTCATCCCTGCCATGTAAATCTGGTATTTTTAGCATCATACTTCCATATTCGATACTTTAATAATTTGACCATAATCGCGTTCTGACGGAATTTATAATCATAATTTTTAATTTCTTCTATGCCACGTAGTATAATCATTAATCCTGCAATGCCTCGACTCCGTCGATAGAAATATTATTCTTTCTCAATTGGCTGGAAGATTCTTTCATTTTCTTCAATCATCCTTGAGCTTCTTTTGGGTCAATGAACCCATTTTAAACTTTAATGATTCCATAAATTGAATAAATAACATTTCCACACGTTGATTTGATTGTTGATATTATTAACCCAGGTTTGCACTCTCCTTCCGAGGAAGTTTTAAACCTCTCCGTATTAGCGGCTCTACTTGGCCCTTAGAATTAACAATACTGAGTTGATCAAATATTTTTCCAGGTAATCTAATACTTATAGCAACAAGAAATCAAGTAGTAATTTGACAACAAAAATTATAAAACATATTTTGTTTAAAGATCTTTTAGAAATTCTGTTAAGAACGCCTTTTTTGAAAACTTATTTTAGAGTTATGAAAATCGAACATCTGATCGTCCTTACTATATGAGTTGGTTGTTGTTCTCCTCAACCAGAACAAGGTATCTAATTTAAGAAATAACCACATAAGGGTCTATCCACTTTAGTATATCTTATCCCTTATTGGGTTCATTTCGCCTTCATTAGTCGACAAAAACTTAATTTACCGTTGCATACCATTTTATTTGTAACTTTAACTCCAGTGCTGACATCTGGTACTATCTTTGATATTTTCATCATCGTCCTTGAAGTCATATTTATATCCAGTTAATGCAATTCAAACATTTTAACCACAAATAAAAGCATATCTTCTTGTTAATCTTTAGTATATCTAATAAAAAAATATCATTCCTTGCGCGGCGCCCAAAAATTGATAAGAAGATTTTCGCCACAGTGGTTCCTTTAAACTCGCGACGTTGGCTCTTCTTCAGCTTCAATCAACTCGTTACCTCCAGTCTAAAACTTATCCTACTACATAATTCTAAGTTGGATCATCCTGAAACTCATCTCTCTTTACTTATACAAAGTTCTCACGTGAATCAATATCCATCTTTAAAACCACACAAAAGCAGGGTGATTTACCCATTCTCCGTCGAGCTGTCGACTCTTCGCAATCATAGGATCTGGGAACTCAATATATCTATATCGTCAATACACTCGCCTTCCACTTATCTTAATAATATCCTATTTTACTAATCCATATCAGATCTGCTAATCTTAACTCATACTCAACTTGAATTCAAAATGAGTATACTTAGGGTCTTCCTTACCTTATATAATATGTCAATCCTATCTTACTTCCACATATTCTTATTTCAGGGACCAACAACTTGTGGCTCTGATGCCAACTGTAACACCCCCATATCCGGGGTCAGAATTGGATGTCACTAAACAACTTTATATAATATAAACCGGTATATTAAAACAAATATACAGATAACCCCTTTAATATTCCAGACCGATTACAGGTTATGGTATGAAACAAGAATCTAACCTTCTAAAATTACAATATCTAAAATACAATTCCATTACCTCTTTACTAATTTCCTCGTATTGATCAGTCTGACACCTCCAAATCCCATTCAACTGGAAGCACTTCACTTTTGCAGTCTATTGAAAGCTATTCACTTTTGCCCTCATTTGATACTGAAAGAAATAGGATTTCACAAAGCAAGAGTGAGCCAAAAATGCCGAGCAAGTATCATAAATGGTTTCCAGGTATTAGATCAAAGAAACTTCTGGAAATGATTTTTGAATGATTTTAAAACATCTTTATTTATTTAAAATAGTTGTGCGAATAAAACATTGTCCCTCATTGGCCTTTAATCATAAATCAACTTTTTTGTAAAAGAACAGTGAAAGTTTCACTGATTCATCTCTTTGAATCAAATCTATGTTTGATTTTGTATCAGAAACTATTCAAGAAGGAATGTCGTTAATGGCGATCAACAATAAATTAGACTGGACACTAGAAACCAACATATGCACTATAACCTGCTGATCAGTCAGGATATAGTGCGGATCTATACCCAACTATATTGACCAAACCAATATATGGGGCACCCAGGCAACTATGGCCTAATAATCAAGGGACCACCCATCTCTGGCCCTTAAGGTCCAGTTTATTCCTGGCCCTCGTCATAACCATCCAGTCCGTGGAGTATTTTGATGTCAAATTATTTGGATTTCAAAATATACCAATTCAGGGTTCGTAAATAACCCGAAAGAATGGGTATTTGCTTAAGAGATCAATCGATAATCAAGGAACAAGAACAAAAGGCACTTGCATAAATAAGAGTAATTGCAGCAAAATTTAAAACATTTAACTATTTTGAACTTAGAATAGGAACGAAGAAATATTTGCAGTATTTTAGAAGAATGGTTAGGAATACTTGCCTCAATTGATAAACCTCTGATCTTTAACTATCTACCATATCACTCAGTCCTGATGTATATGTATTTCCATTGACAGGCTACTTGACCTTTCTTATCATTCACCATTTTAGGTTTATCTCTATTCTGAATCCACTTGTTTCATTACTACACGTGATTAGGCTTTACTTGTACAATCTCTATCTGGCTTTAAATGTATTGCACTATATGTATCTATCATAAAAGATACCATTCAATTAACTGACAATATATAATTGTCTAGTCTTTACGTTTATCCTTATCAGCTACCCGCCCGATAATAACAAATAAGGATCGTCTTTAATCATATAAAGTTTAGTCGACACGTGGACTCATAAATCACATAACACATAAACAGACAAGGCACGCATCACATATTTCATATAACACATAGTCACATAATTCATCTAGCACATGACTTGAATCGTCAAAAGATAGGTCTCGATACATTTAGAATTGAAATCGGGTCAAAAAGAGTATTTTATTGATCAATAACTGACTCGGAATGATTCATAAAATAAATGACCCTTTGATACAAAAGAATTTAGGTCTTGAAAATATTTTTAATAGAATCAAAATATTTTTCTGAGTCCAGAGGCGTGCGTTTCGTATTAAACGGACGAATGGTCTATTTAATATGAATTTTTAAATATTTCTCGAAATTAAAATGGGTCTCCGAATCATTTTATAATTAAATAATTGGGTTTGAACACCCGAATCTGACTTTAAAATAATTTTATAATAATTATCGAGCCTTTAAAATAATTTAAAATAATATTATATAGCTCCAAACTAGTTTTCAGAATTTTAAATTAATTAATTCAATAATTTAGATTTAGTTTGGAATTAAAAATAATTTTCAGAAATTAATAATGAATTTTTGGAATTTTAAAATAATAAAAATCAATTTTTGAAAATTTTATAAAAAGAAAATGCCATTTCTGCCATTATTTAAACACAATTCTTATTTTTTGATATTTTTAAAAACAGAAATCTAAATTTTACAAAGTTTTGAAACTACAGGGACTAAAACATAAATCTCGCAAAAGTTCAAGGATTTTTCTATAATCCTGCTGTCCTCCCCGACCTACGCCGGCGGTCGCCATTGGCGGCGACCCCGAGCTCGCCGGGAAACCTTATTCGAACCCAGAAACACACCAAACTGTGCAGAATCATAGAACGTAATACCAGGGACTTATACCATAATTTGGAATCAACAAACAACGCATAGATTGATCGAAAAATCTGTCTGAAACTTCGCCGGCGACGAACTCAAACCTTTTTCCGGCGAAGTCGATTAAGCTGTTCCAGGAATCGTCTGTAAATTTGCAATATATCATTCGACTTGTTTTTCCACGATCTACAAAACCATGTAATCAATTTCATCTAATAACCCCTAATAAAAAAACGCCTAATTTTTAATTGAAATTATTCAACAACATAAACCCTAATTTCTGAAATTCATAAATTAAACTAAATTTTCTATATGTTATTGAACTCCAAATTTAACATACAATATACCAAAATGATCAGGACAAAATTTTCTACAAGATACAATCATCAAATCACACAAACAACTTTAAAATCAAAATTGATAATTGATTCATAAAGTACTAATTTATCGAATTAAAATAAATAAATACGAAAATAACCTTGATTACAACTCTAAAATTGATAATTGATTCAGAAAGTACTTTTCGAGAGCATCGATTTAATATATGGCACGCCCGAATCGGAGTTCGATAACGCCTTCGTTCGAGGGTTTGATTTTCAAGAACGTAACGAATAATTAGGGTTTTCTCTGTATTTTCTATATTTTTACTGATTGATTATGATTATACGAATAAAATAAAATAAGAAAAGGGCTATTTATATTTTTGGAATATTGGTTCGTTTTGGATCGTATTGGATCGATAAATTAGTTACTTAGCCGCTAAGGAACTACAAAAATGATCTGATTTGATACCCATATTGGATAATTATCCAAACCGGGCTTTTTATAAAACACTTTATACGAAAATAATGTAATATTATCCCGTCTTTTGAGAATACGGGTTTTCTTGATTTATCAAAATGATTATCGTATCGAAAATTTTGCGCCGGGCAGCACACGGGTCAAACCGTAATCCGGATCGAAAAAGTCAAAACACGGAAAATGTTCGGAAACACCAGATTAGATTAGGAAGGAGTTTTCGGAAGAGTTTCGGGTTGTAAAAATATAAAAACGGTTGAAGTAAGATGATTCCCGGCTTTATAAAATAGTTTCGTAATTATTTAGAAAATAATTAATAAATTCATAAATCATTATAAAATCATATAACACTCTAAAAATTACCAGAAAATAACTTAATTATCTATATTTTATTCTGGACATATTAAAATTAACATACTCACATTTTATTATATACAAACATCAAAATATTATTATCAATCATCGGATAATTCACCAAAAATTCCCATAACAATCACATAATAATCATTTATTGATAAAAATAATTAGACCCTACATCCCGGATGTTACAATACGCATGTAATGTGCACACATGGGAACATGTATGTTTGTCTGGCCGTGTTTCAGGACTTATTATTTTGGGCTATGTTTAAGTAAATAGTTATATGTTATTTTCAACGGAAGAATCACTTATGGGTTTGATAACCAAGATCCACTATCCATCCGTTTAATATTTACACTTCATTAACATGATCACTCAGGGGTCATTTGTTCCCCTAAGTTAAAAAGAATATATAAAAATAAGGATCTTCACTTTAGATAAATTTGTTATCATATACATTACTATGTCAAATATAATATGGAGATATTGAAAATTATTAGATGATGCTACTTACTACCGAGTTATCGAGTTGTATAGACATAATCCCGCTCTTGCAACGATAAACCTAGGTATGTCCTCCAGTTTCGACATCAACTATCGCAGCTCCAAGGGTGGTTCCTACATGACTCAAAATATAAGGATATAATATAAAAAGAAATATAATAAAATAAATCTTTGCTCTAATTATAAAAAACATAACTTCAATTTACATACTTTGAAAACAAGAATAGTACGTATATATATTCAAGGTTATATGTCAACTTTTACTAGTTCCTTGTTAAAAAATTAAATGCTACTACTCTTCTATATGTGAAAAAATTGAGTATTTTCCGCCATCTCTGGAGGGTAGATCTTTATTCCTCATTGGCCTTACCTAACCCTAAAGCTTGGGCAGTTCACATCTTTATATAAATTAAAAAAAGGTCACATAATATTAATATCTTTATTTAAATTTAAAATAGGATATATAATATTTAATCCAGTTGGAGAGAGAATCTTTGAACTTACCGATTACAGCTCGACTGCCATTAAAGTTACAGTCTCTATCCCAGATTTTACCATTTAAGGATTCAGTACCAAACATTATAGATGTATATAGGTCCTTGCAAACACATTCATCATTATTTTGAATATCGGGAGGCCATGCACACTCTGGCACTCTTTTCTCACCATAACGAGATTCTTGTGAATCTTTATCAATAGCACTTGAAAAATGCCAAATGATAAATTTTGAAAAAAGCAAGAACTTGCAGATTTTTGTATGTTGTACATAATATGGAGAAGTTTTCTAGCAAATGAGAATAAAAATTGGTGATTAAAAGTAAAAACAAAGAAAAGTACTGGCAATAGTCACTACAACAATATTATAAACAAAAAGCATATAAATGTTGGTTTAATCCAAACCAAATAAAATGTATTTGTCTAATTTTGTAACTGGGTCGTGTACCATGACTTGGTATGCAACGTCTTTGAGTGTTTTAAACATGTATCCAACAAAATGCATATAAGTAATTTATTATTCACAATATGATTTAACAAGAATATTCTTTTTTTCAATTTAATTTATATACCAATTAAATTGATGCTTTAAATTAATATCAATAAAAATATATAGTCTTAATGTGTTATTATTCGTTTATTCAAGTGGTCAACCTATTTTACCTTTTGTAATATTTTTTTGCTAATTTAATATGGATTATTGATAGAAGGTCAACACTCTTTATGAGCTATTTAGTAACACATATCATGACTACACAACTTAATTACATGAGAATATATTAACTTTGTACATACCAAGGATTTACCTCTTGTTGGTAGTCACATACCTCTTGTTTGCGTGATGAGACACCCATCCCTTTATTTTTCTCCTTATTAATCTTTGTTAACGTGATTGAAACCGACAAACATAGTTAAATTTTAGTTGATTTGTGATGATGTTGATTGTAATGGTCAATATTTAATGTTTTTATAGAAACGAGTCAGTAACTTATAAATAAGTCATCAATTAATGTGTACTAACTTGTGCTGGATTGTAGGGTCTTGGTATGCATTTGGTAGTGGGCTTGAATGTTATAAATGGTGTCAGAGTTCTATTCGGTCAAAAGTGTAGAGGCTGTTCCCGGGTTCCATATGTGTGTGTTTGTAGGTTCGACTAGGATATCGACCGAATAAAAAGAGGTGTTTGTAATATCTCACATCAATAGTTATAAAAGCATGTACCGAAAAGCTAGTTTTTTTACCCATATATGATGGAATGTTGTGTGCGGGCATGACACTGTGTAAAGCAATTGAAAGTCTTGAATTTAATATCAATGCTGATAATAAATATTTAAATTTAATATATGTGGGTGGGAAGACTTTGGCTGAGCTCTGATGCCATGTCAAGTTACCCGCTGTCCTGAAATCTCAAGGTGTTCGGAATTGGGCTTATCACGATCATATCTCATATCTCAACATACCTCTCACTCGAAACCCCGTTTATTCGGGTTTGAAGAGTGGATCACGAGGTTTGTTATCCCTTTTTGAGCCTAGCATGCGGTTAATTAGTAGTTGGGGATCTCTTCCCATTTATGGGCCCATCATAGTACACATTTCTTAATTACCATCTCCTTCCATTTATTTGGGCCCACCAATGTAAAATGTCAATATTTTCTATAATTATTGAGAATATCGAGGGTAGTAGGGAGTTGAACCTGTGTCCTCCTCACTCGAGGGTGAGCTCTCATACAATGTTAACTAGTCCTTCTAAAATTTTAAGGTGGTTGAAGAAAGGCATGAACAAAATCTTATACTCTTTAATACTCCTCCTTAATTGTACTCTATTTTTCCCTACCATTGACAATAACAATTACAACCAATACCAATATCAATAGATTAAATATATAGGGTGAGAGGACTTTAACCCGAGTCCTTCTAAATCGAGTTGTGATAACCCGTTCTCCTAAAATCTCTAGGTGTTGAGAATTTGGCTTATGAAGATTTGCTCATATCTGAACAGATATAATATATTTGACTTAGTTTTAGAAAATTAGTTTGCATAAAGAGAATCACACTTTATGTTACCAAAAGATTTCTTTGTCTTATGAAGGTACAATACATTATATATTACTAGTTTATAAACATGCACGAAATTTTATTTTTACTTTTTAAATACATATTTGAATAAATAGGTATTATTAGTAAAATATTTAATACTTTATATTATATAAAAAATCTAAGTTAAAATTTAGAGAGAAAAAATGGAGTTTTAATAAAAAAATCAATTTATTGGATTTCAAACGTTAATTTTCTTCGTTACGCTCTGTTAAGTTCTATAAATTAGTTTTTGACAATTTTATATACTGTCATAAGAAACTAGCGAAATATTTTTTTAATTTTTTGATGATTTCAAAATTATTATCCAATTGATATAATCCAAAAATTAATGATACAAGATGAATATCAATTTTACTTTAAAATTTCTATTCAATTTATTATAACCATTTATTCTTTGTTTTGATTTCTAATATATTTTACAATATCTACTAGACTCAATTTAGATTATTCGAATATAAAATATACATGTGTATTAGATTTAAAGTCTGTGATTTATTTGTTTATTGTAGGCCATAACGATTTTTAATAAATTTGTCCCCTTGTACTAGTTTCGAGCTAAATAAAAATTTTAAATAAAAAATGTTTGTTAATTTGAAATAGGTAAACAAAAAGGATTCAAATTGAAGCCAAAAAAATAAAAATATAATCATTTATTATATTTTGTTTTATTTAATTTTGTGTCCACCTTTATTTCTATAAATAAGATTTTGACAATTTCATAATTGAGTTATAACTTACAAAATAAACCGAGTTTTTGGGCCTAATTTTGAAATTTTTGATATTTTGGGCCTACATTTTGGGCCAATAATTTCACTAATTTGGAAATTTTGTGCCTAAGCTTTTTTACCTTAATTTACCTTGTTTAATTGGTAAGGGCCCATTAAGAATGAACAATCTAGAATTCTCCGCAAAGTCTAATATTCACAATATATAACAGAACTCGGCTATATAGTGGTGAGCCTAAAAGTATTACCACATATATGTTTTAGCTTCATTCATCGTTTTCTTCTAGCTTTTTCTCAATAAAATTACATCTTCCATCTTATATATAACTCTTTTAGAATCCATTCCATTTTATCAATTTGATACATGAATCTAATTCATTTTAGATGATGGATGCACACCTTGTTTGGAAGCAATTGTTCCACCAACATATATGGTATGTAAGGTGGCTGCCATATATAAATGTGATATCTCAAATGATCTTTCATTTTTTGTTTTTCATTCGTAATTATATATCACAAGAATATTATAGGTGTTTTAATGGCTAATTTGTTTAATTTGATTAGATCTTTTAGTAAATTTTGAATAATTCCAAATTAGTCAAAAGCAGTATTACAATAATGATAAAGGGTGAACCCCGTTTGGTTGAACAAAAATATTTGCATAACAATGCATATTTATTATTGTTTGCAGGAAACAATGAAGAATATGCTCCATAAAATCAATCATAGAGGGAGGTAAGCCAACCAATCAAATCTATTGTAAATTCTCCTTTTTAAAATTATTAGTTCATTATTTGTGTTATTTGTGTGGTAGTTAATTAACAAGTGTACTAAACTGTTACTTGTTTATTTTTTGTTTATAAATTAATAATATTTTATTAGGATAATACTAGAGGTAAGAAAATGAATCCAAATGATATATGTTATTTGTTACAAATAAACTCTTATTTGCAATAACTCCACTCATAGTAATATTTGAAATTATCATGTCAACAATGCCAAATCCCATGTCATTTGTACCAAATTTTCTTATCTAATTTGGTATGCCTAGCACTACACATTTTTTATTATAATCATATATATGGCATTTTATTCCTTTTTTGAATAGGATACTTTTTCAAATATTACTTTTTATTCAATAATTATAAATAAATTTTATAGTAAAATCTTTATATGCTTCTTAGTTTATTTAAGTTAGAATATAAAATATTTATAGTAGAAAGAAGGAAAAAAGGAAGATTCTCACAATCTTATATGTAGATAGTTGTGCTTAGAGTTATACTATTAGAAATAACATGGGTTATGATTATTGTTATGGTGAACACTCTTGTTTTTAAACATGGATCTACTAATATATAGAATATCATGAAGGTGAGCGTTCAATTCCTCTTGAACTTTTGGGACCTTCTGATTGTGTGTATCTGACCTCCAGTTTTGAAATTATTTTAATTTGGTTGCTTATTATTTACGTTACTGTTATACGTTGTTAGATGATAAGGACAGTTGTGTGGGCTTTGAATGACAAGAACCGTTCAAGCCGTCGAAAGGTTGCTGGCTAAGTCGAAAGGTTGCTGGCTAGGTCGAAAGGTTGCTGGTTACATAGAGACGGAGTTCCATGTGCCAAAAACACCCCTTCATGAATTCGAGTTGACTCACAATCTTAGACAGATGAAGAGTTTTGGACAACTCGTTTTAGCCAGACATTCGTATACATGGTGGAGGATCTCAACAAAGACTACAAGAAAAGGGGAAGTAAGATATGTTGAAGAAGGCAAACTTGGTGATGAGGAAATCAGCCAACTCCCCAGGAAATTCAGAGATATTAAAAAGGAACTTAGTGACGCTGAATTGAAGAAGGAGAATAGGGAGAAGGCCTTGTCAGCATTACCATCTGAGCAAGCTGGGGTTGCCGCAAAGATTCACCGTTGGTTCTATGTTAAATCTGTTCATGGCCAGATTTAGTATAAAAACTATTCTTTTATTAATCATTGAAATATTTAGTGTGTGCGTGATTATCATTTTTTTATATTTATTTTGTATAATAAGGATTCTTTTAAAAATGGCATGGAGTTATGGTAAATAGAAATGTTTGTATTTTTGTGTAATTTGTTATATCAATTATCATGTGTTCCCCACTCTTAACTAGAAACCATAACTCAGATAAATAAATAATACTCATTATATACATTATCAAACTGAACAAGATATCATGTTACCATTATTTTCCCATTCACTACAAAAAAAGACTAGACTACATCGCTCGTTTTTAGTACCGACCAAATACGGTTGGTTTTAATTAAATACGACCGCAAAAATAGTAGTTTTTTCGAAGCTAGTCATTTTAAAAAAAGCGTTATATTTAGTAAAATACGAGCGGCTAAATATGATGATATAAATATGACGCTTAATACTACTGCTCTATTTCGATGTGATCGTATTTAGTATATTTGAAATTTAACATAAAAATCAACATGACTGTCTTTGGTCATAAATCAAATATGACTGAGTTCTGTTGTAATTTAAATACGACCCTATTTTGTTCTATAAATATGACTATATTTCATTAAAAATGATGAATGCATGTTTTTGTTAAATTTAATATGACCCTATTTTGTTGAAAACGAAGGGCACGCGGTTTCTGTTTAATATAAAAATTATCAAATTTTGTTGGAAAGAAGCGCACCTATTTTTTGTGTAATCTAATTACGGCAAAATTTATTGTTATTTAAGGTGTATATTAAATTCGGCAGGCTTAGTTCATTGTTTTGAGCTTATTAATTTGACTCGATTATGTTATTTTAATATAAGTCAAAATAAAAAAAATTGGCTGCTTTTTGCCATAAAAGTCTCCTAACATTGAAACCAAAATATGCAAAAATCAATGAACTACATTGCATAATAAGTCAAGCAATACATACACATGTCACCACGGTCGATGTCTTCACCTTATTCATCGTTGATGGTGTCGTCCATCATAGTCAGAGTCTGAGGAGCCTCTTGTAGAAAAATCAGGTTGAAGTCCGCTAGAAGAAAGTTCAACTGTCATAAAAGAAATTATGTAATCCTCATATTGATTTACATATCAAGAACAAATCTTTATAGTGAAGATAGAAAATGGGGAAAAATCTAACAAAAAGTACTAAAATCAAAATAGTACATTCAAGAAAAAACAATAAATAAACAAATTAGTACTTGCACTCTTAAAAGTATAAAAACTGATTTGAAATTTTCTACCTGAAACTGAACTTTAGTTTGTTGATCTCAAAGCTCATAAAATCTTGAATAATAAAATAGGTACTAAGAGCAAGTACATTGAAAAATTAAATCATGATGACACACACAAATGATACCCAACCAAAATCTAAAATAATGTATCATTATAAACACACAAACATATTATGGTAGCCTTATCTCATCCAAAGTCAATTGCACACTAAATTACCAAAGTCAGCTAGGAGTGTAACACGTGGACCTGTGTCTATCAAAACTTCTATTATTTGCACTCAACAATTTATCAAACTACAGATAAGTATCCAAGTGTCATGCTGAATGTCTAAATTTAAATTTATAGATGCATTTAATGACGTTAATTTTTTTAAAAAAAATACCTCTAAGATAATCTTGTCATTTACTTTCATGATAAGGCCAAGCGGAGTTGCAGCACTACGCAAATATAGATATCCCTTGAATGCTGACTTAGGTCTAATAAAGTTGCAGAGGCTAGCTTGTTAATTTCTTTATCCAAAAAAACTTTATAACTTCGCGTGTGGGTAATAAAAGTGCATTTTCTCAACTTCCGCCAGGACGTTTGGCATCATCAAGAAGATCTCACTACGAACATCAACTGACCCCGTCAAGTCGTTCTATTTCCTTCTCTTGATCAGCTTCTTTGAATCCCCGGATCCCAGCTGCTCTGCGAAGGTGTGTTTGTAGGTTCGACCAGGATGTCGATCGAATAATGGGTTGTTCGGCATGGGTATGACACTATGTAAAGCAATTGCACGACCCGAGTTTAATATCAATACCAACAATAAATATTTTAATTAAATATATGGGGGTTGAAGGACTCGAACCGAGTCCCTCCCCAAATTGAGCTCTGATGCCATGGTAAGGTACCAGTCATCCTGAATCCTCAAGGTGTTAGGAATTGGGCTTATCACGATCATATCTCATAATTCAACATTCTCCTCGGTCGAAAGCCCGTATATTCGGGTTTGAAGAGTGGATCACTAGATGTGTTGTACCTTTTTGGGCCTAGCATGCGGTCAATTGACTAGGTGTGGATCTTTTCCTATTTAGGTGTCCATCATAATACATATTTTTCAATTATCGGATGGGGATCTGGTCCCATTTATTTTTTCCCACCAAGGTACAATGTCAATATTTTCAATAAATAATTATAATATTGAAGGTAACATGCATGGAGTTGAACCCGTGTCCTCGTCATGGACTTGAACCGGTATCCTCGTCTGGCCATCATGAGCTCTAATATCATGTTAAGTAACCAGTTCTTCTAAAACCTTAAGATGGTAGAGGAAAGGCACGGACATGATCTTATACTCTTTAAAACTCCTTCTTAAAGGCAAAGAAATTTGTGAGGTTGGAAGAGTAGTGACAATGGTGCTTACCTCACTTACCTGAGGGCCCTCCATGATTGGAAAGAAGAAGAGGGGCACCTCTTTGTGGTGACTTGCTCGGTTGAGATCTGCAATGATTCTTCTTTCTTGAACCCAACAATTCAGTTTATTGGTTGGGTTCTCAATAACAATATTCTTAATAAGATGGTTAGCAAGTATCATAAAGAATATAGCATAATAGACACTTTTACCTCTCTTATTAACTTCCCCTAGCTTATAGCCTAATTCAAACATAACCATGTCACTGAAATTATGATAATTATCAATAACTAACATATAAAACATGTTAAGCATGGCAGTATTGACATAATCAAAATTACTTATCTTACCAGAAAATACCTTGGTAACTACGGAAATACCTTGGTAACTACATCACACAGATAACTCCATTCTTTTCTAAGACTTAGCCTCCTAATATCACTTAACTTAGAGGTAGGCAGTGCATAGCCAACATAATTAAGCATGGCAACTAAATTAGCATCTGTGTGTGGAACAGTAGTAGTGTTTTCAAGAATCTTAAAGCATGATTGAATTATGTCACTGGTAATGCAGAATTGCTTACCTTTGAGAGTGAAAGATATTATTTTGTCTTTAGACTGGTACACAACAGTGGTCCACATCTCTTCCATAACTTTACAGTAGATTGTGGGTGATTCCATCATAGCGTAACAGAGTTTACATCCCTTCACAAAGGCCATCATTTTGTGAAAATCTTCAGATTGTGGAATTTCCTTGTTCACAAGAGCTACGAAGTTGTCCATTTCGTATAGGAATCCAGACTGAGACATGATTTTGACTACTGGTGCCATTGTTAAGGTGAGGGAATTTGCAGAGAGAAAGAGAGTTTTTGCTTTGAAAAAGAAGAGAGTTAGAGCAACTGATTTGAGAATGATAAAAGAAAAGAATGAAAATGAATTTTGCTTTTATACTATCTCAAATATAAACTGTTAAGAGTAGTAAAGTAACCAAACAAAATAGCCCAAAATTGTCGTTTCAAATAAATAAGCTGTCAAAATTCTGTCAATTATCCGTCGTGATATACTTACAGACTGTAAGTATATCCGATGGATAATGTTAAGAGTTCCAACAGCTGAGATGGAGACAATTCGACGGATGAGAATAAAGCAATTATCTGTCGGGTATAAAGTAATCCAGAAAAGTAATTGATTTTTATTAATATATTCTATATAGACGGATGATCAAACTCGATGGATAATGAGCATCCGTCAGAATGTAAATTTTGACTTAGCCAAAATTTCCTCTAAGACAGAAAAAGCAATTAAGTTTCTAGCTGCATTATAACTTACAAAAATATCTAAAATGGTTTAAGAATAATTTAGCATACCTAACTCACTTACCAACCTAGAAAAGGTGGATTTATCAAGGGCTTGGTAAAGATATCCTCAAGCTGCTTTTCACTTGGAACAAAATGAAGTTCCACAGTACCATTCATCACATGTTCCCTAATGAAGTGGTACTTGATGTCTATGTGCTTTGTTCTTGAATGCTGTGCTAGATTTTCAGTGATGGCAATTGCACTTGTGTTATCACAGTAAATAAGAATTCTGTCCACTTGTAGACCATAGTCCAACAATTGGTTTTTCATCCATAAAATATGTGCACAGCAACTACCAACATCAATATATTCAGCTTCAGCTGTAGAAGTAGAAACTGAATTTTGCTTTTTACTAGAAACCAGGATGCCAGCTTGTTTTCTAGAAATTGACAGGTTCTTGTTGTACTTTTTCTATTAATTTTACAACCTACATAATCTGCATCTGAATAACTAGTTTGATAAAAACCAGAATCTCTAGGGTACTAAATGCCAAGTTTTGGTGTACCCTTGAGATATCTAAAAATTCTCTTAACAGCTACTAAGTGAGATTCTCTAGGATCAATCTGAAATCTAGCACAAAGACAGGTAGCAAACATTATATCTGGTCTACTAGCTGTTAAGTACAAAAGTGAGCCTGTCATGCCTCTATAGATTGAAATATCCACAGACTTTTCAGTAATGTTTAATTCAAGTTTAGTTATAGTGGTCATGTGAGTTTTTGTAGATGTGCAATCCATTAGATCAAACTTCTTTAAAAGATCATAAATATATTTAGTTTGACTAATGAATATTCCATCACTAATTTACTTAACTTGTTAACCAATAAATAAGTTAGTTCTCCCATCATGCTCATTTCATACTTACTTTGCATCAATTTGACAAACTTTTTACAAAGTTTTTCATTTGTAGAGCCAAATATAATATCATCTACATAAATTTGAACAAGTATACTAGAGCCATTAACATTTCTAAAGAATAAAGTTTTATCAACAGTACCTCTTATGAAGTGGTTTTCCAAAAGAAACTTTGATAATGTGTCATACCAGGCTCTAGGTGCTTGCTTCAATCCATAAAGTGCTTTCAAATGATAGTAGACATATTCTGGAAAATTTGGATCTTCAAAACCAGGAGGCGGACTGACATAGACTTCCTCCTCCAAATCTCTATTCAGAAAAGCACTTTTGACATCCATTTGATAGACTTTGAAATTGGCATGGGCTGCATAGGCTAAAGAAAATTCTGATGGCTTCAAATTTTGCAACAGGAGCAAAAGTTTCATCAAAATCTATTCCTTCTTGTTGACAGTAGCCCTTAGTAACCAATCTAGCTTTGTTCCTGACCACTATATCATTTTCATCCTTTTTTTTGAATACCCACTTGGTGTCAATTGGATTATTTCCTTTAGGTTTGGGTACCAGCTTCCATACCTTGTTCCATTCAAATTGGTTTACCTCCTCCTGCATAGCTAAAACCCAATCAGGATCCAACAAAGCTTCTTCTACCTTCTTTGGTCCTTCTTTAAAAAGAAAGCTGCTATATAGACATTCTTCTTGAGTTACTTTTCTTGTTTGAACTCTAGAAGATGCATCACCAATGATGAGCTCAAAAGGGTGAACTCTAGTTCATTTTCTTTGTTGAGGTAGATTAGCTCTAGATGAAGAGGCCTCATTTTTGTCTTGATGTGTGACTAAGTTTTGATTATGAGAAACCCCCCCTGAGTTTGTGAATCTTTGATTTGAGAAGGGAGTTCCATAACAATATTGGTTCTTAGATTGTATACTCTATATGCTTTTCCAACAGCATATCCAACAAAGATTCCTTCATCTGCTTTAGCATCAAACTTTGCATATTGATCAGTTTGATTCCTTAAGATATAACATTTGCAGCCAAAGACATGAAGAAAATTTAGAGTTGGCTTCATGTTCTTCAACAATTAGTAGGGTGTCATGCATTTTGCTTGATTAACTAATGAGATATTCTGAGTGTAGCAAGCATTATTCACAGCTTCAGCCCAAAAATATATTGGTAACTTTGATTTTTCAAGCACTATCCTTGCAGCTTCAATAAGAGATCTGTTCTTCCTTTCCACTACTCCATTCTGTTATGAAGTTCTTGTTGCTAAAAACTTATGCATAATCCCATTTTCTTCAAAAAATTATCTCATCACAGAATTCTTGAACTCAGTTCCATTGCCACTCCTAATTCTTCTAACCTTGAAGTCAGGATGATTATTGACTTGCCTTATGTGATTGATGACGATTTCACTAGCTTCATTTTTGGACATTAGAAAATATGTCCAAGAGAACTTTGAGAAATCATCCACAATTACTAAGCAAAATCTTTTCCTTGAGATATACAAAACATTAACTGGTCCAAACAAATTCATATGCAACAGTTGCAAGGGTTCTTCAATTGTTGAATCAAGCTTCTTTTTGAATGATGTTTTAATCTACTTTCCTTTCTGGCAGGCATCATACAATCCATCATTAGTAAACTCCACTTGAGGAATGCCTCTAACCAATTCTTTCTTGACAAGCTCATTCAAGATCTTAAAGTTTTGATGGGACAGCTTCTTGTGCCATAGCGAACTTTCATCTTGACTTGCTTTATTGAGAAGACAAATGACTGATTATGCATTTGATGAGTTGAAGTCAGCTAGGTACACATTTCCTTTTCTCACTCCAGTAAGAACCACTTTGTTGCTCTTTTTATTGGTCACAACACAAGCTTCTGAATTGAAAATAACTGAGTTTCCTTTATCACAAAGCTGGCTGATACTCAATAAAGTATGCTTGATACCATCCACTAGGGCAACCTCTTCAATGATGACATTGTCTTTTGAAATCAAGCCATATCCCACAGTATAACCCTTGTTGTCATATCCAAAAGTAATACTTGTGCCATCTCTTTCCTTGAACTCAGTGAGCAGTGTAGAATCTCCAAATATGTACCTTGAGCAACCACTATCTAGATACCAAAGATTCTTTTTGTTTCCCTGCATACATTAAAATCAAATCAAGTTGATTTTGGTACCCAAGTTTCCTTGTGTCCTTCCTTGTTAGGTTTCTTCTTTAGTTTTTGGGTTCTTTGTTAGTCATTTGAGTTGAACCCTACAAACCAGTCATTAAAACAGAATTATCATGCACATTTTGGTTTACATAAAAAGGCATGCTATTTGCAAACATGGTATTCCAGTAAGGCATGCTAAATAGCATTTGAGGCATACTAAATGCAACATAATAAGGATTAGGTGCAAATGGCATATTAGCAAATTGTGCAATCATATTCTGAGTAGACATAGCATTCATAGGTATGGTAAGCATGGCAGTCATATTGGGAAAAGAAGAGGGTGCAGACATGGGAATAGGCATAGCAAGTTTGCAATTAACAAACAAATGATTAACACTACCAAACTTAACACAGATTTTCCTTGGTACATATTTATCAGGTGTGTAGTTGTTATATTTGTTAATTCCTACTTTCCCATTTCTATTATTAATCTTTTTTGCTTCTGTTTTAACCTCAATCTTTTCTAATCTGTCATTCAATTGCTTGATAGACAGATGACCAACATTAACTTTCTTTTCTTTTCTGACATGACTTGATTCTCCTGGAATAAAGTTTTTAGAAACTGATCCATATTTCTCATTCAACTTAGCTAGCTTAACATTGCTATATGGTTTACTCACAGCCGACGAATGTGGCTCTTTGTCTCTCGACGTATAATCCTTTTGATTATCCGACGAATGATTTTCATCATCCGTCGAGTCCACATCTGTCAACAATCCTTCAATCAAATTAAGCTCAACCTTCTTTTTACTCTTCTTCTAGGCTACATCACAAAAGGACTCAATACCTTGAACTTTAGTGACTTGAGCATGAACATCTCTAGATGATTTCAATGTCTTAATCACTTCATGTTCCCATTCAAGCTGCTTCTTTAAAATATCTTCTTTCTTCAAGGACTCAGTTAATTCATCCTTAGCAATCTTACACTCCATTCTTAATTTTTCAAATTCAATAAATAGAGACTCTACCACATTATTCCTCTCACTTAAAAACAAATTGTTTTCTTTAATTTTAGCATTTTCCTTAGTGAGGGACTTAAGTGTAACACGCAAGTGATATAATTTAGTAGACATGTCATTTATTGCATCATTACACTCTACTTTAGAAAAATGTGCTAGGTTGGTGGTGAATACCTGATTGCTTGAAGAACTGGTCTTTATTTCATCTAATTTGGCCATTAGGGCTAGATTGATATAGGTTGTTTCTTCATCTTCATCAAATCCATCTATAGCCCAGCCATTCTTCTGTGTGATGAAAGTCCTTTCCTTTTGTTCGAGTAGATCAAAGTATTTATAGTTATAATCAACAGTCTCAAACTTCTTTTTGCCAGAATTAGACTTTCTACACTCACTAGCAAAATGACCTGCCAAGCCACATTTGAAACACTTGAATTTTGACTTATCAACCATGTTTCTATTTGACTTGGCTGCTCCAAAATTCTTTTTTAATTTGAGCTTGGAAAATCTCCAGGATAAGAATGCTAGATGCTCATCAATATCATCAATGTCATATTGGCTCAACTGATCTTCATTCTCAGCTACCATCCATTTACACTTGCTTTCACAAACCTTTGAAGTAGACTCAATAGCTTCCACTTTCATCTATTTCTCATATTCTAACTCAGCAACTAGTGCTATGGACCCTCCTTTCTTCCTTCCTTTCTCCATCCTTTCATCTTTCTCTATTTCAAGCTCATAGGTTTTTAAGATGCCATACAGTCTCTCTATGGTGTACTCCTTGTAATCCTGTGAATTTCTCGATGAGGCTGTCATTGGCTTCCACTCCTTTGGAAGAGATCTAAGGAACTTGAGGTTAGAGTCTTTTGTTTGATAGACTCTTCCATGCACCTTTAGAGCATTTAGTAGTTTTTAAAATCTACTAAATATATCACTGAGAGACTAACTTTCTTCACAGTGGAAATTCTCATATTGCTGAATCAGAAGCTGCATCTTGTTCTCCCTTACTTGCTCATTACCATCACAGATAATCTTTATTGTGTCTCAAACCTCTTTGGCTGTTTTACAGTTAATGATGTTGTCAAACATATCACCATCAACTCCATTGAACAATATGTTCATGGCTTTCTTATCCTTCCTGAATTGCTCAATGTCAGGATCTGACCATTCATGCCTAAGTTTTGGAACAGATGGTTCATTGCCAGTTGCAGCTCTCATTGGTACATGAGGGTCTCTCTCTATACAGTCCACATATGCCTCATCTTGGGAGAGAAGATGTAGGTACATCTTCACCTTCCAGTGGTGATAATTATCTTTGTCCAGAAATGGGATCTTTACTTCAACATCCTTTTTGTTCATCTTGTTGTTTGTTGTGATCTTTATACTCTTTGTTCTTCAAGAGCTTGCTCCGATACCAATTGTTATTCCCTAACAATACAACAAGAATTACAGAAAGGGCTTGAATGTAATTCTGGCTTCTTTTTAAGATTTTAAAATTGTTCTACCTTAATATATATATAAATGTGTTTGATTTGCAGTATTTTGGAATAGGAGAATAGTAGAAATCAAAATACTAATTAATAAAACACAAGCTTTAAAACTTTCTGGTGGATTTGATTGTATCTACTAGAGATATATATATCAAATTGAGAACTCGTGAAGCTTTGAATAGCTCACAGCATCTTACAAGTTGAACAAACAAAACTACAGAGAAATTCTTAAGAATGTTGCCTTATCTGTTTCAGAGAAATGTAATTGCTTAGTTAATTGTTCTAATTGCTACACTTGATTTATATATCACCAAATTTACATGACACTGAGACAAGATAATAAAACAAAATATATCTAGCCTAACTCCATGCTACTTCACAACTCTATTCCAGCAACTTTGAATATCTTCATATTTGCATGGAAATGGTAATGCTTCTTTGTTTTTCAAATCCTGCTTAACAGCTGCCACATTCCTTTTACAAATACCCTACGCATGTAACTGTGTTGTCACTATCAACATCTATTTTAAATTTGATCATCCTTCGAGACTATATTTGTCATCCGTCAGGAGTCTTGATGATTATCCGTAGGGAGCTTTGTTGATCATCCATCGGAAATCTTGTAGATCATCCGTCGGGTGGTAGATATCTACCACTTGACTCTATTTCACTTATACAGAATTACAAGACATCTCATATTTAGAATTTCTCAACCTATTCTGCATATCAATCTAGTAGTCAACATGACTTAGAAAATCCTATACAATCTACTAGACTAAAACATATTGTTTGCAGAAATGTGCTACAGTACTTATTTGTTACAGAAGCTACACTCTTGATCGATGTCAAATTGTCATCAGTTGGGACTATAAGATTCAGCCATTGAGACTATATTAGATCATGCGTCGAGGGCTATAAAATTCACTAAGTTAAATCTACTAAGGTGTTTTGTTTAACTTATCATCAAGTTCACAACATATTCGTAACATTAAGATCTTCTCATATCTCAACATATATAATATATTTGACTTAGTTTTAGAAAATTAGTTTGCATAAAGAGAATCACACTTTATGTTAAGAAAAGATTTCTTTGTCTTATGAAGGTACAATACATTATATATTACTCGTTTATAAACATGCATAATCTTTATTTTTACTTTTTAAATACATATTTGCATAAATAGGTATTATTAGTAAAATATTTAATACTTTAAATTATGTGTAAAATCTAAGTTAAAATTTAGGGAGAAAAAATGGAGTTTCAAGAAAAAAATCAATTTATTGGGTTTCAAACGTTGATTTGCTTGGTTAGGCCGTGTTAAGTTCTATAAATTAGTTTTTGACAATTTTACTTACTGCCATAAAAAACTAGCGAAATAATTTTTAATTTTTTGATGATTTAAAAATTATTATCAAATTGTTATAATCCAAAAATTAATGATAAAGGATGATTATCAATTTTACTTTAAAATTTATATTAAATTTATTATAACCATTTATTCTTTGTTTTGATTTTTAATATATTTTACAATATCTACTAACACTCAATTTAGATTATTCGAATATGAAATATACATGTGTATCAGATTTAAAATATGTTATTTATTTGTTTATTGTAGGCCATAACGATTTTTAATAGACTTGTCCCCTTAAACTAATTTCGAGCAAAATAAAAATTTCAAATAAAAAATGTTTGTTAATTTGAAATAGGTAAACAAAAAGGATTCAAACTCAAGCCAAAACAAATAAAAATATAATCATTTATTAAATTTTGTTTTATTTAATTTTGTGTCTAACTTTATTTCTATAAATCATTTTGGCAATTTTATAATTCAGTTAGAACTTACGAAATAAACCGAGTTTTTAGGCCTAATTTGGATATTTTTGATATTTTTGGGCCTACATTTTGGGCCAATAATTTCACTAATTTGGATATTTTGTGCCTAAGCTTTTTTACCTTAATTTACCTTGTTTAATTTGTAAGGGCCCATTAACAAAACTCCGCTATATCATGGGGGTGAGCCTAAAAGTATTACCACATATATGTTTTAGCTTGATTCGTGGAGGTCAGTTTTCTTCTAGCTTTTTCTCAATTAAATTACATCTTCCATCTTATATAGGTTGAACCCACTATGGTTGAACAAAAATATTTGAACAATAATGCATATTTATTACTGTTTCTAGGAAACAATGAAGAAAATGCTCAATGAAATCAATCAGAGATGGAGGTAAGCCAATCAATCAAATCTATTGTAAATTCTCCTTTTTAAATTGTTAGTTCATTATTTGTGTTATTTGTGTGGTAGTTAATTGATAAGTGTACTAAACTGTTACTTGTTTATTTTTTGTTTATAAACTATTAATATTTTATTAGGATAATACTAGAGGTACGAAAATAAATCCAAATGATATATGTTATTTTTTATAAATAAACCCTTATTTACATTAACTCCACTCGTAGCAATATTTGAAATTATCACCTCAACAATGCCAAATACCATGTCATTTGTACCAAATTTTCTTATCTAATTTGGTATGCATAGCACTAATCATTTTTTTATTATAATCATATATGTTGCATTTAATTCCTTTTTTGAATAGGATACTTTTTTAAATATTACTTTTTATTCAATAATTATAAATATATTTTATAGTAAAATCTTATATTTTTCTTAGTTTATTTAAGTTAGAATATAAAATATTTATAGTAGGAAGAAGGAAAACACGAAGATTCTGACAATCTTGTATGTAGATAATTGTGCTTACAATTTTACTATTAGAAATGGGACATGCCTTATGATTATTGTTATGGTGAACACTCTTGTTTTTACACATGGATCTAGTAATATATAGAATAACATGAAGGTTAGCCTTCAATTCCTCTGTAACTTTTGGAACCTTCTACTGTGTGTTTTTTGTCATCTTCAGAATACCAATGGTCCTCGTAAGCGGACTATCTGAGCTCCAATTTTGGGATTATTTTGATTTGGTTGGTTATTATTTAAGTTACTGTTATAAGTTGTTAGATGATAACGATGTTGGGTTTATTATCTAAATATGTTCCTCGTACTTTTATTTGTTTCTACATTTGAATAAATTATGTACGTTTCTGAAGTAGTTGCAAGTTTGTAGTAGTTTGTTAGTCAGACTCTTTTATATTTTCTTGTATGCACTGATTTCAGTTTAATCCCAATAGAATTTTTACTCAGAAATCTGTACATTTTGTCCTATAATCAGTTTAATCTCTACATCTGGTATTAGAGCTCTCTGTTCTTTCCTCTACTTGACTCACATCTCATTGGCATAGAAGATGGCTCAGTCGAGCAAGCACAAGGAAGGGCCGATTGGGTTGAGTTTTCCCATGATAACAAAGAGAAATTATACTGCTTGGGCAATGAAGATGGGGGTATTCATGCAAGCACATAACGGGTGGGAAGCAATCGATCCTAGGGATCCAAAGGCTGCTGTGGAAAACAAGATCGACAAGCGAGCTTTGGCTATGATCTATCAGAGTATTCCAGAAGAATTGCTGTTGACGCTTGTAGAACGAAAAACCGCAAAGGATGCCTGGGAGGCAATAAAAATGGTGTCAGTAGGGGCTACAAAGGTCAAACAAGCAAAGGCTCAAACACTTAAATCTGAATTTGAATCTATAAATCTGAAGGTCACAAATCAACTAGATGATCTTTGCATGAAATTAAATGGCCTGGTTGCGAGAATCAAGGCACTTAGAGAGACTATTGGAGAAGAATACGTTGTGAAAAAAATGCTAAGGGCGGTGCCTGCCAAATTTCTGAAAATAGCGTCAACTATCGAGCAATTTGGAAACATTGAAACTATGTCAGTTGAAGAAGTAATGGGCTCACTAAAAGCTCGTAAGGAATGACTATCTAGTCAAGGTGATAGCAAAGAAAAACAACAAATCCTGTTGACCGGGGAGGAATGGTCACGACGTGAGAACAACACTAGAAAGCTCCTGCTTACATGCAAGAAATGGTTGTGAAGGTCGAACAGAGATGTGTCTCAGGTTGGAAATTACCACCGTGATAGAGACAATCAGGATGGTCGAAGACAAATTGATAGAGGCAAAATAAAATATTTCAACTGTGGAGCCTATGGTCATTTTTCCGTTGAATGTAGAAAACCAAGGAGGGACAAAATACAACGTGGAGAAGCCAATCTAACACAAACATATGACGAAGAACCTGCACTCCTAATGGCCATGACTAATGAAGGTGCAGATGACATAATTCTCTTGTCTGAAGGTGCAGGCTTGAACACAAAAACTTTGGAGGAGGATCTCTGATATCTGGATAATGGGGAAAGTAACCATATGACTGGGTGTCGTGAAAAATTTCAAACTCTGGATAAAAAAAATGAAGAGAAAGGTTAAATTTGGCGATAAAATAGTTGTGGGAAAAAAATTGTGGGTCTATGATAGTTGTGGGAGGATGGTTATTATTAGTCTGGGCCCGCTTTCCGAAGAAGGAAATCGAGTGGTATTGAATGGAGAAAAATTGTGGGTCTATGATAGTTGTGGGAGGATGGTTATGCACGTAAAACGCTCTGCAAATCATCTCTACAAAATACGCATTGAAGACAACAAGGAAGTTTGCTTACTTATAAAGGAGGAAGAAAAGGTATGGTTACGACATGGACGCCTAGGCCACGTCAATTTGAATGCAATACAGCTAATGTCTAGGAATTAAATGGCACATGGTCTTCCATCCATAAATCAACCAAAAGAGCTTTGTAATAGGTGCATTATGTCAAAACAATCCTGTAAGACTTTTCCTACTCACTCTCATTTTACTTCTAAGCATGCACTAGAATTAATACATAGGGGTCTTTTTGAGCCTATTTCACCTTCTACTCCTGCTGGCAATAGATAATTCATGCTATTAGTAGATGATTACACTCGTATGATGTGGATTTACATGCTTAAATCTAAAAGTGAGGCACTAAATTATTTTAAGAAGTTCAAGTTGCTGGTCGAGAATACCTCTGTAAAACAAAGCATTCAGGTGTTCTGTACTGATCGTGGTGGGGAGTTTTGCTCCAAAGAATTTGATGAATTTTCTGAACAAGCAGGCATTTTGAGGCATTATACTGCGCCCTACACAACACAGCAAAATGGTGTGGTAGTGCTCCGTAATCGTACCGTGGCAGCAATGACTAGAAGCTTTCTCAAGGAAAGGGGGTTCCTGCACAAGTCTGGGGTGAGGCTGTAAGACATGTCGTATACATCTTAAACAGGCTCCCAAATCGAGCATTCTCACAAATAACTCTGTATCAGGCATGGTGTCGTCACAAACCATCTTTTAAATCTCTGAAAATTTTTGGTTGCATCTCTTATATGAAAATTCCAGCCGTGTTCACTTACAAACTCGATGATAGAAGTAAAATATTAGTTCACTTTGGACAAGAACTAGGAACCAAGGCGTATCGATTGTACGACCCAGATTCCGGAAGAATTCATGTAAGCAGAGACGTTATTTTTAACGAAGGAAGAGGTTGGAACTGGGATAAAGGTGCAAATCAAACAGCTGATAGGTGTACTTAAATCAACGTTTCCCAAGTTCAAATTGATTTTGACATTAATGCACCAAAAATATATGAGCAACATGCACCAGCAAATTCTGAGTCTTTCAGTGAAGGTTATAACTCCGAAAGTGCTGCCTCACCAGAAACACCATTCATACCAAGGTCTGTTTCTTCATCTCACATTACAGGAGACTTGAGTTCTAGTGGTTCCAGCACTGATAGTGAACCAAGACATATGAGAGAACTCTCAGACATTTATAGAGTTACTGAGGAAGTTGAAATCGAGGATGAATTGGTGCTATCAAATGTAGATGCACCAATGAATTTTGAACAAGCTGTCAAAACTCAGGCTTGGAGGGATGCGATGAATACATAAATTACTACTATAAAAAAGAACAAGACATGGAAACTTACAGATTTGCCAAAGGGCCATAAAGCAATCAACTTGAAGTGGGTGTTCAAGTTGAAAAAAGATCAAAATGGAGAGGTAATCAAACATAAGGCTCATTTGGTGGCTAAGGGCTACGTGCAGCGCCATGGTATTGATTATGATGAGGTTTTCACCCCGGTCAAAAGATTAGAAATGGTTCGCTTACTTTTGGAATTGGTAGCCAAGAACGAATGGGAAGTACATCATATTGACGTCAAGTCCGCTTTCCTAAATGGTGTCCTCTCGGAAGAAGTCTATGTTTCTCAACCTAAAGGCTATGTGAAGAAGGGGAAATAACAAAAAGTTTATAGATTATTCAAGGCCCTATACGGGTTACGACAAGCACCCCGAGCTTGATACTTATAGTTAAACAAGTGTTTGTTAAAGCTTCATTTCGTGAAATGTCCCTATGAACTTGTAGTTTACAAATGAAAGGAAGGGTCTGAAATCTTGATTATGGGCGTCTATGTTTATGATCTAATTATCACTGGCAGCACTATTTCTAACATTATCAAATTCAAGGGGGAGATGAGTCGTGAATTTAACATGGCTGAACTTGGAAGATTGTCATATTACTTGGGCTTGGAGGTCAAACAAGGCAGTGGTTATATCAAACTTAAACAGACTGCATATGCGGAAAAGGTGCTTCAAAATGCAGGCATGAGTGACTGCAAGGCTGTGACGTATCCTATGGACTTCAACCTGCAGATCGATGCTGATTCAGATGGTGAACTGATAAATTTAACTCATTACAAAAACTTGGTTGGAGGGCTAAGTTACTTGGTTTACACTCGTCCTGACATAACATATGTTGTAGGAATAGTCAGTCGCTATATGGAAAAACCCACTATAATGTATCTGAGTGCCATAAAGAGAATATGTCGGTATGTCAAAGGTACTCTGCACTACGGTTTGGTATACACAAAGGGACATGGAAACTATATTCTTTCAGGATTCTCTGATAGTGACTTGGCTGGGTGTATGGAGGATAGAAAGAGCACGAGTGGGATGGCATTTTATCTTGATGAAAGCTTAATTTTTTGGGTGTCCTAGAAGCAGCATTTTGTGGCTTTTGTATCGTGTGAAGCTAAATTTATGGCAGCCATAACTGTTGCGTGTCAGGGCATATGGTTGTAGCGAGATCTTGTTCAGATCTCAGATATCAAACCAGGTCCTGTTGTTATATATATCGATAATAGGTCTGCAATTGATCTAGTAAAGGATCCAGTTTTCCACGAACGTAGTAAGCATATTGACGTTCGATACCATTTTATTCTAGAATGTGTGGAGCAAGGTCTGATCGTAATTAAATATATCAATACAAGTGAGTAGCGCACTGATATCCTAACTAAGGCTTTGTCTGCAGCTAAATTTTAGAAAATGAGAAGCTTGCTTGGAGTGAAGAATTTAGAACATGTTTATACTAAGGGGGAGCATATTGGGTTTATTAACTAAACATGTTCCTGGTACTTTTATTTGTTTCTGCATTTGAATAAATTTTGTACGCTGTAGAGTCAGACTTGGTCTAAAGTACTTGCAAGTTTGTAGGAGATAGTGTAAGACGTGCACCTGGGTTTTAGGTAGTAGTTGGTTAGTCAGACTCTTTTATATTTTCTTGTATGCACTGATTTCAGTTTAATCCCAATAGAAGTTTTACTCAGAAATCTCTACATTTTGTCCTATAATCAGTTTAGTCTCTACAAAGGACAGCTTTGAGGGCTTGGAATGACAAGAACCGTTCAAGCCGCCAAAAGGTTGCTGGCTAAGTTGAAAGGTTACTTGATAAGTCGAAAGGTTGCTGGCTAAAATAACCCTTCATGAATTCGAGTTAACTCATAATCTTAGATAGATGAAGAGTTTTGGACAACTCATTTTAGCCAGACATTCGTATACATGGTGGATGATCTTAAGAAAGACTACAAGAAAAGGGGAAGTAAGATATCAAACAGTGTTGAAGAAGGCAAACTTGGTGATAAGGAAATCATCCAACTCCCCTTGAAATTCAGAGATATTGAAAAGGAACTTAGTGACACAGAATTGAAAAAGGAGAATAGGGAGAAGGCCTTGCCAGCATTACCATCTGAGAAAGTTGTGGTTGCCGAGAAGATTTGCATAGAGTTATGGTAAATGCAAATGTTTGTATTTTTGTGTGATTTGTTAATTAAAGTATCATGTGTTCCCCACTCTTAAGTAGAAACCATAACTCAGAGAAATAAATAGTACTTATTATATACATTATCAAACTGAACAAGATATCATGTTTCCCATTCACTACAGAAAACAAGGCAAAAAATGACTAGACTATATCGCTCGTTTTTAGTACCGACCAAATAAGGTTAATTTTAATTAAATAAGACCGCAAAAATAGTAGTTTTTCCGAAGCTAGTCATTTAAAAAAAGTGTCGTATTTAGCAACATATGACATGCTAAATATGATGATATAAATATGACACACTTAATAGGACAGCTGCTTAATATGCGGTCATATTTAGTATATTTGAAATTTGAATTTTTAACAAAAAAATTAAATTTTTCACTCATAAAAATAAACATGACTGTCTTTGGTCATAAATCAAATACGACTAAGTTTTATTGTAATTTAAATAAGACCATTTTTCATTGGTACGTAAATATAATCAATGGCCGTTTGACATTTAAAAATGACAGATTTCGGTTGAAATGTATTTACAACTGTTCTTGGTTGTAACTTTGAGTTTTGTTATATAAATATGACTCTATTTCATTAAAAATGATGAATACAGGTTTTTGTTATATATAATATGACCCTATTTTGTTGAAAACTAACGGCACCCGGTTTATGTTTAATATAAAAATTACGAAATTTTGTTGGAAAGAAGCGCAATTATTTTTTGTGTAATCTAATTACGACCAAATTTATTATCATTTATGGTGCATATTAAATTCGACAGGATTACTTGATTGTTTTGAGCTTAATAATTTGACTCGATTATTTCATTTTAATATAACTCGAAATAAAAAAATATGATTATTTCTTGCCATAAAAGTCTCCTAACATTGCAACCAAAATATGCAAAAACAAATTAACTACATTGCATAATAAGTCAGGCAATACACACACCTGTCACAGAATAGTTATCCTAAAGTCACAAAAATGGCAAACATGATACTGGTAGTTAAAATAGTTAAACAGTACCAAAAGATTTCTAAACAGGCAAAAGATTGCTCAAAGTTCACAAAATAACATTGAAAATCTTCATAATACCAAAAGCAGTTCATAACTGACTAGGATTAAATAACGGGAAAGAGATCTCGACCAAGGTCGATGTCTTCACCGTATTCATCGTTGATGTTGTCGTCCATCATAATCACAGTCTGAGGAGCCTCCCGTAAAAAAATCAGGTAGAAGTCAGCTTGAAGAAAGTTCAATTGTCATAAAAGAAAGTTAGTTAATCCTCATATTGATTTAGATATCAAGAACAAATATTTATAGTGAAGATTGAAAATGGGCAAAAATCTAACAAAACAGTACTGAAATCAAAACAGTACATTCAAGAAAAAATTCTAAATAAACAAAGTAGTACTTGCATTCTTGAAAGTACAAGAAACTGATTTGAAATTTTCTAACTGAAATTTATTTTTGTTGATCTCAATGGTCATAAAATCTTGATACGAAAAGCAAATATATTGCAAAAATAAATAATGATGACACACACAAATGCTCCCCAACCTAAATCTAGACTGATCTATCATTATAAACATACGAACATATCATGGTAGCCTTATCTCACCCAAAACAAACAAGCATATTCACTATTTAAAAATAATTGCACACTAAATTACCAAAGTCAGCTAGGAGTGTCGCACTTGGACACATGTGTATCAAAACTTCTGTTATTTGCACTCAACAATTTATGAAACTACATATAAGTGTCCAAGTACTCATACTGAGTGTCTAAGTGTAAATGTATTGATGCATTAAATGATATTAAAATATTAAAAAAATTACCTTTAAGATAATCTTGTCATATAAAGGCCAAGCGCAATAGCAGTTGTACACATATAAAGGCTATCCCTTGAATACTGACTTAGGTCTAGAAAATTAGCAGAGGCTAACTTGTAGATTTTCTGGTCCAGAAAAAATGTATAACTTCACGTGCGGGTAAAAAAAGACCATTTATTGAACTTCTGCCGTGACCTTTGGCATCTTCAAGAAGATCTCAATAGGAACATCTACTCATTCGGTCAAGTCCTTCTTTTTCCTTATCTTGATCAGCTTCTTTGTATGAGGAACACGTTCAAAATCCCTTTCCTCGGGGCCCTTGCTTCAACAAGCACGAATAGATCATTCCTTTGTTAAAGTTGCATTTGCGTGGGGGCGGTAATACCGGTTACTCAGCAGGGGCATCAACTCATCATCTAATTCAATTAGCACCTTTTATATTTTTTCCTGCAATATTTTGTGAAAAAACTAAATCCCATGATTCTTCAAAACTGACTCTATTAGTAATAACACTTTGACATTCAATAAAAATAAATGTATTCATTAAAGAAAAACATAATACATACCTGCAGCTGTATCATAACAGGTTCACTGGAGTCGTAAACATAATTCATAAAATCCTCGTTAGAAATAGGCATCTCGCCCTTTGCCCCACTTTGTTCAACAATTTTCTGTCAATACAAAATAAATAATCAAATGTTATCTTCACGTTAAACTCAAGCCAAAGAGAAGACTTATTAAACAATTTACAAGTTAGTTGTACCTCTCACCTCTTTTCATATGGTTTCCCCCGGTTACGGGACGTAATCTCAACCTTTTTTCGCGCATTCTGGCAATAGGACATTGTCTTGAATTCTGGACTTCCTCAATGGTCATACATCGAAGCACATACCCAGGGGTAGAGGTAGCAAGGCCTGAATGTTTATCCCTTAATGTCAAGCTCTAGTTCTGCATATTCCCTTTCCAAGAAATGCTGCAACTTCTCTAAAAGTCACTCCCTCTCATCACTAAAATAGTGCTTGAACTAAATAAATTCACTATGTGTACAAGATATTTAGTATAAACAAATAAAAAATAATTTTTATATTTTTTAAAATCATTTCAATGATTCAATTCAAGTTATTTTTCTATCAAGCCGATAAAGTTAACAAATATATTAAACTACTTCATATTTTGAACACTACATTTAAATTATTAACAATTAAAATTTAATATTTCATTTAAATTATATCAATTAATATTTCATGTATGTGAGAAATAAACAAACATGATAATCAAAGTATAAGTAGTTGAAAAATGGTACTTACTTCACTTCAAATAGAAGAAAAATGGTAGAAAATTAGAAGGAAAGTAAGTGGAGATGGGAGAAAAGGAAAGTATGGACCAAAACAAAGGGGAGAGGAAAATTCTGGAGTTAATTTTTTGGAGACCAAATTGTACAACCTGGGGTAGATTTTATAAAATCCACCAAAAAATGGTTGCATATTCAACCACCAACAGTTGCTTTTATTAAAATGACCATTGTATTCATATTTAAAGTTGTTTGCTAATTAATTTAAAAGCGACAGGATGGTCACTTTTATTTTCTAATTTCAGACTTCATTATGGGGGCAATTTTCCGGCCAAAAACTGGTTGTTACTTTTGTTCATAAAAGCCACCTACTAAAAATCACCCTAATGGGCTAATAAGAAATGTAGTGGTCCCTCAGTTCTTTACCCCTATCCTACATGACTCTATCCTACAAAACTTGCAATACTCAGTTGTGATGCAAAAAATATTCTATAGATTTATGTGTATGTACTTGGGCATCATATGTACATGACATGTTTAGGATATTGGTCACATGAATAAGTAAACAATTAGTGCCCTAGTTAGGCCTTTTCTCCCGAGTCCTACAATAATATTTCATTTAATATAATGAATGGCAAAGAACTATATTGGTTATTAATTTCTTGACTTGGGCATAATATTATTAGATAATTGATCTATTTTTAGTTTCGTTAAATTTACCACCTCACATTGCTTACAAAAGCTGGTTAAAGTTATCTTACACTTCATTAACTTATAAAAATTAGAGAGTTGGTCTTTTACTTGTAAATGAGGGATTAAAAGAGAAAAAATGATAAAAATAGCCCATTTTTTGAATTTTTTTAACAAAAATAGACATTATGAAAAAAGTGGCCAATTTTAGCCCATTGAATACTCACTGTCAGTTGGGTTTCCCAATTTGTAAAAGATACACAAGTAGTAGTTGGCTATTTCATATATGGGATACTCGACTGATAGTTGGGTATCTCATGTAAAGTGAATACTCCACTGAAAGTTGGGTATCCCATGGGCTAAAGTTGGCCAACTTTTCACAAATCGGTCATTTTTGTTAATTTTGTATAAAATTAGGCTAAATTTGTCCACCCATTAAAAGAGGTATTGCTTTTAGCTAGTTACTTCTGGTAGCCACTTTTCTTTGTGAATGGATTTCGTATTATGCAAAATCAAGTTATCACTGTGTTTTTTTTTTATTTTTTCTTAAATTAATGTAATTGATTGTTTCTGTGTGCTCACTTTGCAAAAACTCTATTTAAATACAATTTGTAAGAACTTAAACTAGTATTCATTTCTTAAAGGATAAATTTATTATAGTTAGATATTTTTGTTAGATAACGGGCAAAGCTAAACAATAATAAATCCAGTTATAGATTGGAATAAATTAAAAAATCGGAAGCAATATAAACAATCAGATACTTTACATATCCCCTGAGTTTATAATACCCTTTAGGATGCATATATAATTGCAATAACATTCTGGAAAGTCATGTCCTTTTCTAAATAATACACTAACATAATCGTGTTTTTTATTGGTACCAATATATGAGTTCTGAATTCAATTTGGTTTTTAGGGATATACGCAGTTAGTGAAACCGAAACTCAAGCTAATGAGAGCCAAAATAAAGATAGCTATACTCAAAAAAAGAAAAAAGTGTTATGGAGGTGTGAACTTTTAACTAAAACTTTTATAGAAGGAGGAATTTAGCGCTAGTGGTAGGATTAGTAGTAACCTTATACCACCTACATGGATAAAAATGGGAGAAATTCCTAATAAAAACCACAACTTTGAGGTTAACCCTAGACAAATGAGAAATCGATATGATTATTTAGGATCTCCATATGTTGCTTGGTTTCTACTCAAATTCAAAACTTGGAATGATTATAATCTAACAACTAATACATTCATGTGTAATGCTAATCCCATTCTTGCATGTCTGAAGTTGATGAATGGGATCACCTTGAAAATGTACTTTTAATTTATATTTAATAAAATTTAGATATCACATTTTAAACCAAATTAACTCTATTCTTTATTCTACATGACACCTTTGAGTGACCCTGAATTTTGTACCCATTTTTATGATGGAATACGGGAGTTGGTGGATGAGGACTTAGCTTTAAGAAGAATAAAAATGTTGATCTGACTAATGACATGGAGATTCCTAGAACCGAAGAAGTGCAATCAAATATCTCGTATACGGTTATGGAACAAAATCTAAAGAAAAAAGTTAAAACATTACCAAAAATGACAAAATATACAAAATTCGAGGGTGATATGACCAATGCACATAAACTTATGGTATGGTTGAGGAAAATAGTGGACCATATATCACTTAGGTATTTGTGATTATAATATAATATTCATATTTGACTGGGGTGAGGTATTAAAAGAGGTCGCCTTCTATCCTGATTCTGGATATCTGGTTCCCCCATAAAGTATGTATCTCTAAATATTTTTAAATGATATAACATTAATATTTTTAAATAAAGAATAATTTTGGATATTTTTTTGATATTAAATATTATGGTTCTGATGGAGCTTATACAAACACTCTTAGTTCTTCAACCTCATACTCTAACACAAGATATTGGTTAGCAGATTCATGGCCATGCAAAATTAAGAAATGTTATCGAGCGCGTATGGTGTGTTGAAAGTAAGATTACCCATCGTAAAATAGATAGGTCCATATTTATATTCTAAACAACAAGATACTCTGATTGCCTGCACTGCTTTTCATAATTTTATAAAAAAAGGAAATTAGAAGATGACTAATTTGATCAGTGTGATCAAAATAGTGATGAAGAAGAAAATGATACAAATTTGGAGGGACCAATAAATTTAACATAATGGGGATCTCAAGCCGCATAGTTCAACAGTGATGAAGAAGAAAATGATACACATTTCGAGGTATCAATAAATTAAAAATAATAAGGATCTGAAGCCACTTAGTACATGAATGATCTTCGCGATCATATTGCTTCAAATTTGTGAAAGTATACCTAATGATTTTTTTAAAAATTTTGAAAGAATTATATTTTGTAATAAAAATTATATATGATAATGATATTCTTTTTTATTTAATCTGTCACCATCCAATTGAAAATAACTCTCTTTCTTTCTCTCATCTATTCACGCAATATCTCACATCGTTCAAATGTGTTCTCGAAAGTTAGTTTAATCACTCAATAGTCTCACATGATTTAATATGAATTCATATCATATGAATGTATATAGGTGAGTATGAATAATGGAGTGTTTAAAATAAAATAGACTTTTGACTATGAAAGTTTCTTTCTCGAATCAATTCCAACATCATCTCATACCCTTCAAATGTCTTCTAGAAAGTGAGTTTTCTCAATAGTCCGAGTTGATTTAATATTCACTCACATTATATGTATATATATAGTTGAGTATGACTAATGGAATGTTAAAAATACAATATAATTTTGACTATGAATATAATAGAAGTGTATAGGTTATTCTAGATTATTCTATATTTTCTATGATCTAATCTCTACAACTATCCCAAGAGTGTTCTAGTATCTTTTTTGAAACCTAGCATTTAAGCACGAGTCTTTTTAAATATAGCCACTAAATAAGTTTCTAGATCTTTTCGTGGATTATATAAAGTCATTTCAAAAAATATAATTTATATAAAATAACACTTCTCCTAAATATCCAACAAAGTAGTATCAAGAGTTAGAGATTATGGTTGCATTATTGTCTTAAAAGAGATTTGTGTATAGTCTTGTTTACTTCGAAGGAGAATTTGACTAAGATTTTATGATATCTAGAAAATACATTGTGACATATAGAAGTACACCGTATGAGGAGCAAAGATGGACTAGAAAATAAAGCGCCAAAGGTTCTCGTTGTCATCAAAGAAGCCCTCTTTTATTTGCTTGTAGTCATGAAAGTCTTGTGTTATTTTCAAGCACAACTTGGATAAATTTTTGTAATGCCCGCTTAAAGCATGTTTGGCATATAAACGTGAATCTATTACGAGCAAAGCTCGTGTGATTAATTAAGTTCTGAAAGTTTTTGTCCTAAATCCAATCATGTATGATGAGTTAGGAAGAACTTTCTTGTATTCCTATTTGATTTCATTTTGTATTAATAAAAGACTTGTTATATTTTTATGGGCTTTATCTATTTAAAGTGTATTAAATAAGATGTTCCATAGTTTAGAGTAAAGCTTCTAGAATTATAATGAGATTATAATAATGGGATCTAGAAGATGACAACTCTAGACATAAACAGTTCCTGATCATAGGATAACTAATCGGACGTTAGTGGATCCGCAAAGATTGGTACATACTATGCTTGCTCCCTTCAGGGGGATGTCTGTTCTCATAGGCATTTGTGTGGTGACACTATAGCTGGTATGTAGGTGCTTATTAGGGAATAAGTTCACTGAACATGACTTGATAAGTTGAACAACTAATGGAGATTACTCACGTGTCAATAGTTATTTAATGAGTGATAGTTGTACAAGTGTCCTTAGACTTGAGGTATCTTATATATAATGAACTGTGCTTTAGTTTAGTCCTTAGTCTCAAGGACATCCATTAGGTCAATTCTGGGCATAGGGATTTTTGTATAGAGATAGTTAACGTCAAGAAAGGATCTACCCCTTCCAGTATAGGAAGAGAATATCCTATGTTATTCTTAGTATGCGAGTTCTGGAATCTCTGGCCAGAGTGTATGAAATTAGAAAGGAGTTTCTAATTTGCATTAATATGAACTTTGCATTATGAATAAGAAATCATATGATTAAATTTGATAGGCTTGACACAAGATTCATGCCTTGTATTTAATCGGGATATTATAAGGGTAGAAGGAATTCATTGTACGGTAACTAGTCACTGACAGGTTCTTGATATTCTAAGCAGTGAATTCATATTATCCGGATAGTCGCGATATGTTGAGAAGCATCACTCACGATGTAGAATAAATATAATTAATCAGTTAATTATATTTAGTGAATTTTAATATTCATATAAATAATTAATAAAAGTTTATTATTATTTATTTCTACTACCGGCATAATATTGAACCTACAGGGTCACACCATAAAAGAATATTTTCTTTGATGAAATAATGAGAGAGAGAATTATTTTCTAAATAGTTAAGAAAAGAAATAATGATTAAAATAGTTTTAATTGTTATTAAAGCATTTTATGAAGATAAAATGTGGGGGGGTTAATATATATAAAGATATATTATATAACCCTAGGAGAGTCCTATAAATAGAATGAGATGGATGGCTCAAAAATTATAACACACAATTTTGTTTTTGTGAAAACCCTAGCCTCCATCTTCTTCTTCTCTCTCTCTCTCCCAAAACTCCATTTTTATAAAAGCTTAGTTTTATAAAAAGGTTCATCGAAGAGGATTGTTCTTGGTGGATACCGGTAGAGTGCTTCACACACTGAGGAGCAACTGCTAGCACTCCAATTTTATATAGTTTCGATTCACGAGGTATGGTTTCGATTCCTCACTTTTTCCCTTTTATATATTTTTTATATGTGTGGTATATGGTTTTTACGGAGTAATTGTTATTTCTCGCTTCCGCTCATCCGTAAATTCTTTCATTGGCATCAGAGCTAGGTTCTGCATATAGAGATTCATATAAAAAAATTCAGATTTTTTAATTAATGTATGGATTTATTATGATTTTTGCAAGTTTATTTGGATTTAATTATGAATTAATTTGAAATAATTTTTGCATGAGATTTTGACTACTGATCTGGGTTCTACAAGTGTTGTAGATCATCTAGATATTTTTTTCATAATTTTGTGATGTGTAGATTATTTGTTATGAATTTTTTAAAATTGTTTTAATTAAAATTCATAAAATAATTATGCATGTGAATAATTATGATTAAAATTTGCACAAGGACCCATGGCTGATCTGGTATTTTTCTGCTACTCTCTGATTTGAAAAATCATATTATTTTGATTTTTATTAATTTATTAATTTATTAATTAAATGTTAATTAATTTATTAATAATAAAATTGAAATAATAAATTAATACGGAGTTATTAATAAGGGAGTAAAGGAAAGGGGGAGTTACTTCTATTTTTTTTGTAACAACAAGGAAGCCAACAGACACGGCAGAGAAGCAGACAGGTAGCAGGCAGAATCAACAAAAAAAAATCAGAAAACCTGCTATGGCTGTGCAGGCGCGTGCGCTGCACGCGGGGGCAAGGGGGTGTTGCGCATTCCGTGAATGCGTTACACACTGTTGCGCATTTACGGAATGCGTTACACGCGTAAATGGCTCAACAGTGGTGTAACGCATTACGTACATGCGTTATAGCCCTTATGTCCACATTAAATTTGATTTTTTGGGAGTGTCGTAACTCCGTTTTGGGCGTGCAATATATCGTTGGATTCGTTTTTCCGAGACGGATCTAATGGAATGGTCAAATATTTTTTATATAAAAGTTTTGAACTGTTTATATTCCCGAAAGTGTTTTAAAGCATGTTTTAATTATTTTAATTGCTTTTAAATGCTATAATAAATCCATACATCATTATATCAATGTGTGACATGATATTAATTGCATGCTTACTTGTTTATTTATTTTTATATATGAGATATATGCCTGTGTTTACCATGCGATGATAGATTTAGGTGAACTTAAATCAATATAAGGCGTGCTCTAGAAAATCTAGAATAGGAATCGTTTCTTGCCTTGACAATAATATTATGAATACAATCATGAGGTTCTTGTGTTTATGAAACACGTAATTAAATATGAATTTTCAATTTTGAGAGAAAGGATGATTCTGTCAACAACAGATTTATATCTGTAAGAAAGGGTTATTAAGTGACGCCTCTTGACAATGCTCCACCCGATCTGGTAATCATCTGATTATCGATTATTGATTTGAAATATTTAATTTAAAAGAAAGAATCTCTTTATAATATGATTATGATTGTAACGTAATATAATCCCTCTAAAATTAAATAATATCAAGTAGTAGTTGGCCAATGACACAACGGGCTTGTGTCGGTTATAGCCTTCTAACATGATAGAAAGTGGTTCTTATTTTTAAATCATTGTCGTTTCGTGCTACAGCCGAGGGCTTTAATTTCGAAATAAGGAATACTTGTCTATTACATAGAGATGTGTACATTGAATTAGAATCTAAAGGTCGTTACATGCCACAGTCGTGGGCCATTGGATACTGATTTCAATTATACGGAATGTTGGGTTAGACTTGACTTAGAATATTGAGTTTGTCGTGCCACAGCCGTGACTCAATTATTCAAGAGGCTAAAATTATATTAGGGAATAACATATGATGTAATTGACAAGAGTTGTCTGCCTATTGAACATCACATGACGTTTCGTGCTACAGCCGAGGTTGTGTAATGGATGTAGGATCCATATTCCCACTAGCATTATGAATGCCTAATTTTCACTTAGGGGGTGTATAAATTAGATAAACTAGTGGGAGCCACATATGAATAAAGACCCAATTCATATAGTGTTTTGAAATAAAATTGAATATTTGTTAAGTGATGTTATGTGTTTATCATTTACAGATTTACTATATTCGTTATATCTTCTGCACTATCACTCCGGAGTATACTAGATGCTCACAAGTTGAGTGGTCCTAATTTTGCTGACTGGCTTCAAAACTTGAGAATTGTTCTCAGGGTGGAGAAGGTGGAATATGTGCTTGACTCACCTAAGCCTACTGAACCTGCTAACGATGCACATATTGATGAACATGTTGTGTATCATAAGTGGATAGATAATGCAAATGTTTCTCAATGCATCATGCTAGCTTCCATGAACATTTAGCTACAGAAGCAACATGAGCATATGGATGCTCACATTATCCTTATGCATCTACAAGAGTTGTATGATGTGGCAGGGAGGACAGCTCGATATGAGATATCGAATGAGCTGTTTGGTTGTAGGATGTCTGAGGGATCATCCGTGAATGACCATGTACTTAAGATGATCAATTTGATTGAACGTCTTGGACAACTTGGTTTTGCCATGGATGGGGAGCTGAGCCAAGACTTGGTCTTGAAATCACTTCCGGGTTCGTTTTCGCAGTTTGTTGTGAACTTTCACATGAATAAGTTGGATGTCAGCCTGGCTGAACTCCACAACATGTTGAAGACTACGGAATCAAATTTTCCCCCTAAGAAGGGCTCTGTTCATCTAATTGGTGAAGGTTCCAATCCTAAAAAAAGGAAGAAGAACCCTTCCAAGAAGAAGAAAGTAGGTGAGAAAAAGCCTGTTCCACCAAAAGCTGAAGACCCCAAGAGCAAAGCTGTTTGCTTTCACTGTAACAAGGTGCGGCACTGGAAGAGGAACTGCAAGGTTTACCTTGCAGAATGGAAGAAGAAGAAGGGTAGTGAGACTACCACTTCTGCTTCAGGTATGTTCATGATTGAAGTAAATATGTCATTAAATCAAATTTCTACTTGGGTATTAGATATCGCCTGTGGTTCTCATATTTGCAATTCGTTGTGGGGACTAAGGAGAAGTAGGACTCTTGAGGAAGAAGAGGTGATTCTACGAATGGGAAATGGAGCAAGAGTTGCTGCTGAAGCTGTAGGATCATTTCATTTACATATGCCTACGGGCAAGACCATTGTTTTAAATAATTGTTATTTTGTTCCTTTGATTGTGAGGAATATTATTTCTATTCCCATGTTAGACTTGGATGGATTTTCGTTTGTTATTCAGAATAATAAATGTTCAATTCTTAGAGATAACGTTCTTTATGGAAGTGGTATTTTAAATAATGGTTTGTATGTATGTGACGTAGAGCATGATTTACTACAAATTGAACATACTAATAAAAGAAAAAGGGATGATGAAAATTTCACTTATTTGTGGCACTGCAGACTTGGTCATATTACTGAAAATAGACTGCGGATATTGCATAAGGAAGGGTTACTTGACCCTTTTGATTTTGAATCATATCCTACATGCGAGTCTTGTCTATTGGGTAAAATGACCAAATCTCCATTTAGTGGACATGGAGAGAGGGCTGCAGATTTGCTAGGATTGGTACACACAGATGTATGTGGACCAATGTCTACGCAAGCCATGGGTGGATTTTCATACTTCATTACTTTCATAGATGATCAATCTAGATTCGGATATGTGTATTTGATGAAACACAAGTCTGAAGCCTTTGAAAAGTTCAAAGAATATAAGTATGAAGTGGAGAAACAAACCAAACATAGTATTATAACTCTTCGATCAGATCGAGGCGGTGAATACTTGAATGGAGAGTTTCTAGATTATCTCAAAGAAAATGGTATAGTCTCCCAGTGGACTCCTCCATATAATCCACAGTTGAATGGGGTATCTGAAAGGAGAAATCGAACTTTGTTAGTCATGGTTCGGTCCATGATGAGCTATGCGAATCTTCCAGTATTCCTGTGGGGTTATGCATTGGAAACCTCAGCATATTTACTGAATAAGGTGCCTTCCAAATCTGTACCTAAAACTCCATATGAGATATGGAAAGAAAGGAAACTGAGTCTTAAACATGTTAAGATTTGGAGATGTCCAACTTATGTCAAGAAAGTTGACCCAGATAAGCTGGAATCTCGATCCGTAAAATGTAGTTTTGTGGGATATCCTAAAGAGACTTTAGGGTATTACTTTTACACCGATCATCGGGTATTTGTCTCTAGACATGCTACCTTCTTGGAAAAGCAGTTTATCCTTGAAGGAAACAGTGGGAGCAAAATTGAACTTGATGAAGTTCAAGAAGCACAAACTACTACGAATCAAGTGGAAACACCTGTTCAGACTGAACAACCTTCTGTGGAACAACCCATTCGTAGGTCAGGGAGAGTGTCTCGCCAACCTGAGAGGTATTATGGCCTTGTCATTGAGAATGAAAATGAGTTGTCAATCATTGATGATGACGACCCTATGACCTATAATGAGGCTATGAGTAGTGTTGACTCAGAGAAATGGCAAAGTGCCATGAAATCCAATATGGAATCTATGTATACCAACCAAGTATGGACTTCGGTTGAAGCACCTGAGGGTGTGAAGCCTATTGAGTGCAAATGGGTATACAAAAGAAAGATTGGAGCAAATGGCGAGGTAGAGACCTATAAGGCCAGGCTCGTGGTAAAAGGATTCAAATAAAGATAAGGGATTGACTTTGATAAAACTTTTTCGCCTGTAGCCCTGTTAAAATCAATTCGGATTTTGCTTGCGATTGCTGCTTACTACGACTATGAGAACTGGCAAATGGACGGGAAAACGGCCTTCCTCAATGGGAAACATGAAGAGAAAGTGTATATGACACAGCCAGAGGGTTTTCTTTCTTAGGGAAATGAACACCTAGTGTGTAAGCTGCTGCGAACCATATATGGTTTAAAGCAAGCTTCTCGTAGATGGAACATCCTTTTGATTAGACAATCAAAGAGTTTGGTTTTATCAAAAATGTAGATGAACCATGTGTCTACAAAAAGGTTAGTGGGAGCGCAGTAACATTTCTTGTATTGTATGTGGATGACATACTTTTTATAGGAAATGATATACCGATGCTGCAATCAGTCAAAGTATGGCTATCGAAGAACTTCACTATGGTATAACCAGGGTACATACATCCAGAAAGTGCTTAAAAGGTTTAGCATGGAAAACTCTAAAAGAGGTCTCATACCGATGAGCCATGGAGTGTCCCTTTCCGAAAAGATGTCTCCTAAGACACCTGAGGAAAGAGAGCGTATGAGTAAGATTCCTTATGCTTCAGCAATATGATCTATCATGTACGCGATGTTATGTACTAGGCCTGATGTTGTATATTCAATCAGTGTGACGAGCAGATATCAGTCCAATCCAGGTGAAGACCACTGGGAAGCAGTGAAGAACATCCTTAAGTACTTGCGAAGGACTAAGGATATTTTTCTTGTTTTTGGTGGCGAATCTGAGTTGAAAATAGAGGGTTATACTGACTCTAGTTTTCAATCAGAAAGTAATGATAGCAAATCCATGTCAGGGTACGTGTTTACTCTGAACGGTGGTGCGATTAGTTGGAAGAGTTCAAAACAGTCTACAACGGCTGACTCCACAGCGGAAGCAGAATATATAGCTGCAAGTGAGGCTGCAAAATAATCCGTTTGGATAAGGAAATTTGTTTCTGAGTTGGGAGTTGTTTCTATCATTGAGGAGGCTATTGTGTTGTATTGTGATAACAATGCAGCAATAGCACAAGCCAAGGAACCTAGGTCTCATAAAAATTCCAAACATGTTTTGCGACGCTTTCATTTGATTAGGGAAATCATTGAAAGAGGAGATGTCAAGATTGAGAGAGTTGACATACATAACAATGTAGCAGACCCACTCACAAAGTCATTGTCTTAGATTCACTTTGATTGTCATAAAGAAAAGATGGGTATCAGATACCAGGGTGATTGGCTTTAGTTCAAGTGGACTTAAACAGTTCCTGATCATAGGATAACTAATCGGATGTTAGTGGATCCGCAAAGATTGGTACATACTATGCTTGCTCCCTTCAGGAGGATGTCTGTTCTCATAGGCATTTGTGTGGTGACACTATAGCTGGTATGTAGGTGCTTATTAGGGAATAAGTTCACTGAACATGACTTGATAAGTTGAACAACTAATGGAGATTACTCACGTGTCAATAGTTATTTAATGAGTGATAGTTGTACAAGTGTCCTTAGACTTGAGATCGTTAAAGGTATCTTATATATAATGAACTGTGCTTTAGTTTAGTCCTTAGTCTCAAGGACATCTATTAGGTCAATTCTGGGCATAGGGATTTGTGTATAGAGATAGTTAACGTCAATAAAGGATCTACCCCTTCCAGTATAGGAAGAGAATATCCTATGTTATTCTTAGTATGCGAGTTCTGAAATCTCTGGCCAGAGTGTATGAAATTAGAAAGGAGTTTCTAATTTGCATTAATATGAACTTTGCATTATGAATAAGAAATCATATGATTAAATTTGATAGGCTTGACACAAGATCCATGCCTTGTATTTAATCGGGATATTATAAGGGTAGAAGGAATTCATTGTACGGTAACTAGTCACTGACAGGTTCTTGATATTCTAAGCAGTGAATTCATATTATCCGGATAGTCGAGATATGTTGAGAAGCATCACTCACGATGTAGAATACATATAATTAATCAGTTAATTATATTTAGTGAATTTTAATATTCATATAAATAATTAATAAAAGTTTATTATTATTTATTTCTACTACCGGCATAATATTGAACCTACCGGGTCACACCATAAAAGAATATTTTCTTTGATGAAATAATGAGAGAGAGAATTATTTTCTAAATACATAAGAAAAGAAATAATGATTAAAATAGTTTTAATTATTATTAAAGCATTTTATGAAGATAAAATGTGGGGGGGTTAATATATATAAAGATATATTATAAAACCCTAGGAGAGTCCTATAAATAGAATGAGATGGATGGCTCAAAAATTACAACACACAATTTTGTTTTTGTGAAAACCCTAGCCTCCATCTTCTTCTTCTCTCTCTCTCTCCCAAAACTCCATTTTTATAAAATCTTAGTTTTATAAAAAGGTTCATCGAAGATGATTGTTCTTGGTGGATACCGATAGAGTGCTTCACACACTGAGGAGCAACTGCTAGCAGTCCAATTTTATATAGTTTCGATTCATGAGGTATGGTTTCGATTCCTCACTTTTTCCCTTTTATATGTTTTTCTATATGTGCGGTATATGGTTTTTACGGAATAATTGTTATTTCACGCTTCCACTCATCCGTAAATTCCTTCAAGTTCGTGTATGAGAACGTGCGTGGTACAATAAAATTTTAGTGATAATAGAAGTATATGAGAAAAAAAAGAGGGAATGTGTTAAAAATATAATGTTACATCCATTAAATATCTCTAGATTTATCTACACATATGTGTGAAAATTAAAGGCACATGTATTCGTACTTTATTAATTCAATGTATTGGTCTACAAGCATGTATTATATAGAATGATGTTTACAATTTATAGTGAGTCTTGAACTATAGCATTTATATAAGTGTCTAAACCTTTCTATAAAGTCTTGTGAAGATCATTGGAATAAATATAAAAAAATTATGTAAAAAATATGTTTTGTTCAAATGTAAATGTGTGTGAGTAAGCATCAAAGTGATTATTTTTTCTTAAATCATTCTCTTGTTTGAGTTTTGAGTGAGAACTTTTCTTCCATCATGGAGATTTTTACTAATGTGTATATGAAGTCCAAAAAAACTAGGGAATGAGGTTTTATACGCAGTTTCCTAATGATTTGCACATACTTTTGTTGCACTCTCACACATATGCAACCATCGATTGCATGTTCATCATTCCCATTACTTGGATGCTTGTAGTAGTGAAACTTGGGCGGTCTTCAAATCATCGGAATGTGGGTACCCAGCACTCGCATCTGGTATACGCCCAATACTTGCATCTGGCATACACGTATAGTGCAAGAATCCGTGTGTAGACAGGGTACCCATCACTCATATCTGGCATACGCATGTAATATGCACACCCGGGAACATGTATGTTTGTCTGGGCCGTGTTTTAGGGCTTATTATTTTGGGCTATGTTTAAGTAAATAGTTATATGTTGTTTTCACAGGAAGGATCACCTTTACATATTTTTATAGGTTTAACAACCAAGATCCACTATCCATCCCTAATATATTTACACTTTATTAACATGATCACTGAGGGGTCATTTGTTCCCCTAAGTCAAAAAGAATATATAAAATAAGATCTTCACTTTCAATAAATTAGTTATCATATACATTACTATGTCTAATATAATATGCAGATATTGAAAATTATTAGATGATGCTAGTTACTACCGAGTTATCCACTTGTACAGATATAATGCCGCTCTGGCAATGACAAACCCAGTTATGTTCTCCAGTTTCGACATCCACTATCGCAGCTCCAAGGTTGGTTCCTACATGACTCAAAATATAAGGATATAATATAAAAAGAAATATAATAAAACAAATCTTTGCGCTAATTATGAAAAACATAACTTCAATTTACATACTTTGAAAATATGAATAGTATGTACAAATATTCAAGGTTATATGTCAACTTTTACTAGTTCCTTGTTTGAAAATTAAATACTACTACTCTTCAATATGTGAAAAAAGTTAGTATTTTCCGCCATCTCTCATGGGTAGATCTATGTTGCTCACAAATTTGCCTTACCTACACTACAAGAAACAGGTCAAAAGATATTGGTTATAAACCGATGTTAAAAGCTTTGAAAAGCGATGTCTTTGCATGTGTAGGGAAAGGTCCAGAGTTTTAGACATCGGTTTTAGATCGATGTGTAAGGTACCAGTAGACAATAGTTCTAACTCAGAAACTGATGTATTTTTTCTAATAAATTACATTTTAACACATGATCACGAGTTCAATATTAAGTTATTTTTTAATTTCTATTAATTTAAGCATGTGACACACAATGCAAAAAAAGACAAAGACAACATTTATGAAAATTAGGACATTGTAAATAAGTACTTTTAATATCGGTTATTTTATAAACTGATGTAAATTATAATATTACACATCAGTTATGTAAGCTTGTATTTAAGATAACTTTTAAACTATTGGTAAATATGTAATTTAACATTGGTCATCTTAAACTAAACTGATGTTTTGTTAATAAAAGACATCAGTAGTTCTGTAGTAAGCTGATGTCAAACCTCAATAGGATATCACTTATTTGTTTGGTTTGATTGATATATAAATCTTGTTCTTAAGACCAAACATGCATTCAATTGGCCAAACACATTATCAAACACTGTTCAATTAACGGGTATACAAAAATCAATATACCAAAATAAAACATGTTTTCAATTGGCCAACTACATTTTCCAATTTATCCAATATCAAAACTAACTATATATTACAAATTAACCATCCAATATCAAAACTAATTATATAATTTAATCATTCAATATTGATACTACAACAATATCAACACAAATTCATTTTTTACTAATTCATCCAGTCATATGGAACATGTCACTGAGCCAACCTACTTCTGCCTTTGGTTCTTGTCTAAGGATCATGCCTCTTCTCTCTTTGAACCCCTCAACGAGATATAATATGAGTACGTGTGGATAGAGCAGCAACACATTATTAATATAACCAAAGAATGAAGGCCTTGAGCAGCAATTAGCTAAAGTTATTAGCAGGCCTTGAGTTACACCTTTTGAATCAGAAAAGGAAGCTCCAACACAATAGCTTTCACCAAAAGAATGAAGCATCATGATTCCAACAACAAGATTGACCTTAGTTGCATCAACTCCTTATATGTCCAACAGACTTACTTCACCATACTACTCAAGTACCTGAAAATGACAAGTTTACAACTTACAAGGTGCCAAATTAGAGTAATGACCAAATCACATTATATTATGATTTATATTCCTGTGAAGTTCTGTTAAGTATTATCAGCAATTATTAATAAGTATACCGTTAGTTAGCTGCTTTATATAAACAGTAAATTTGCTTCAGTATTTTATATGAGGCTGAGCACAAGTCCTTCATTGCTAAAAAAATACATGTAGAATAATCAAATGGTAATACCTATAGTTTGGAGTGATCTTACTTATACCAAACACAAGCTCTTCACCATGTGTTTTTTGCCCTCTTCCCCATCTAGGCACTCTAAATATGTTAACATTAGGGCTAAAAATGTTAATCCAACGATTCCTCCATTACAAATTGTTTTGCCTTAATTAGAAACCACATGTTGTTATCCAAGTCCACATCCAATTTAATTAATTGCCCAGTTGTATGGTAAATATACTTAAAAACCGTCTACAATAACAAAATAATGCACCAAAACGTAATAAGATAATTTAATTCAAATAACACATAGACAAAACATACTTCGGAAGGGACTACAAACAAACACATACAACACATATCTCTCCTAGGACTATAACAATACTTTTAAACATACTTATATATATATGTGGACATACAAATACATGTATACATACAACCATGGGAATAATGGGAAATTTGTAAATCCAAACCAAAGACCTTAGCGAACAAAAAACTGAAATCAAAGAACTCCAAACTCGAAGCTAAAAAACACGACTTCGAATCTGAATAAACTCTAAGCTACAAATTGAATCTCTCTAAAACCAAAGAACATCAATTAATCGTTAAAATCCATACTCTAGAATTGCTCAATCAACAAAATACAATGAAAAAACTAAATTACATTTGAACATAATTGAAATTAGGGTTTATATAATCTTAGATTGGGGGGATATATTGGAATTAGGGGTAAAATTATAGTTAAAGCTTGAAGAGGCAACTAGGGGCATGAGGGAGATAGTGAGAGACAGCGAGAAAGAAAAAGAAAGAGAGAGTGAGGGTGGATATCGAGTAAAGTGACAGAGAAAGAGAGGGGGATCGAGCCACAAAGGGGGGAAGAGAATTTGGGCTTAGGGGGGAAATAGAAATTTTGGTTAAGGGGGAAATTTTTGTTGTAATAAATGAGGAAGTATTTCAATACAATAGGATATTGTACAATATTTTTTTTCTTAAAAAATGAGATTAAGCATCGGTTACACTTTAAACTCATGTAGCCGTTTTTTAATTTTTTTAAAATATAGATTAGACAACAATTTTATTTTAAACCGATGTCTATATACACTTTAACATCGTCTAAAAATGAAGCGATGTTAAAAAAACTTTTAACATCCGTGGGTTGTGCAACCGTTGTTAAAAGGGTACTCTATTTCTTGTAGTGCTTATCCTAAAGGTGTGTAGTTCACATCTTTATATAAGTTAAAAAAAGGTCACAAAATATTAAATATCTTTATTTAAATTTAAAAGAGGATATATAATATTTAATCCCGTTGGAGATAAAATCTTTGAATGTATAATATTCCGGTTTGAAGAGTGGATGTCGAGGTATTATCCCTTTTTGGGCCTAGCATGCCGTCAATTACTAGGTGAGGATCTCTTCCCATTTATGGGTCCATCATAGTACACATTTCTTAATTACTCGGTATGGATCTCCTTCCATTTATTTGGTCCACCAAGGTAAAATGTCAATATTTTCAATAATTATTAAGAATATCTAGGGTAGTAGGGAGTTGAACTCATGTCCTCCTCCCTTCAGCCTGAGCTCTGATACAATGTTAAGTAACCAGTCCAGGCATGAATAAGATCTTATACTCCTTAATCCTCCTATTATATTTTTCGCTACGATTGACAATAAAACTTATAACCAATAGCAACAACAAATATTTAAATTAAATATATGGGGTGACAGACTCTAACGGGAGTCTTTTTAAACCTAGCTGTTATACTATGTTAAGTTAGCGGTTCTCCTAAAATCTATAGGTGTTAGGAATTGAGCTTATGAAGATCTTCTTATATCTCAATATAATATATTTGACTTAGTTTTAGAAAATTAGTTTGCATAAATTGAATCAACCTTTATGTTACCAAAAGATTTCTCTGTCATAAGATGGTACAATACATTATATATTACTAGTTTATAAACATACAAGAATTTTAATTTTTACTTTTTAAATACATATTTGCATAAATAGGCATTATTAGTAAAATATTTAATACTTTAAATTATATAAAAAATCAAAGTTAAAATTTAGAGAAAAAAATGGAGTTGCAAGAAAAAAATCAATTTATTGGGGTTCAAATGTTGGTTTTCTTGTTTAGGCTCTAGTTCTATAAATTAGTTTTTAACAATTTTACTTACTGCCATCAGAAACTACTGAAGTAATTTTTAATTATTTGATGATTTGAAAATTATTATCAAATTGATGTAATCATTTATATTTTACAATATCAAAGTTAAAAGATGATAACCATTGACAATATAGATTATATTTAAAAATTACTACTGAAATTAAAATCAAAGATAAAAAATGATTATCAATTTTACTTTAAAATTGCTATTTAATTTATTATAACCATTTATTCTTTGTTTTAATTTCTAATATATTTTACAATATCTATTAAGACTCAATTTAGATTATTCGAATATAAAATATACATGTGTATCATATTTAAAGTCTCTTAATTATTTGTTTATTATAGGCCATAACGATTTTTAATAGATTGTCCCCTTGAACTAAATTCAAGCTAAATACAAATTTTAAATAAAAAATGTTTGTTAATTTGAAATAGGTAAATAAAAAGGATTCAAACTGAAGCAAAAATAATAATAATATAATCATTTGTTAAATTTTGTTTTATTTAATTTTGTGTCTACCTTTATTTCTATAAATTAGATTTTGACAATTTTATAATCCATTTATAACTTATAAAATAAATCGAGTTTTAAGGCCTAATTTGGATATTTTGGATAATTTGGGCCTACATTTTGGGCCAATAATTTAACTTGTTTAATTTATAAGGACCCATTAAGAATGAACAATCTAGAATTCTCGGCAAAGTCTAATATTCACATCATGTAACAAACTCAGCTATATGGCCATCGTGAGCCTAAAAGTATTACGACATATATGTTTTAGCATGATTGATGGAGGTCAGTTTTCTTTTGGCTTTTTGTCAATAAAATTACATCTTCCATATATGGATCTACTAGAATCCATTTCATTTTGTCAATTGGATACATGAATCTAATTCATTTCACATGAGGGATGCACACCTTGTTTGGAAGTAATTGTTAGAGCAACATATATAGTATGTAAGGTGGATGCATATAAATGTGATACCTCAGATGATCTTTTATTTTTTGTTTTTCATTTCTAATTATGTATCACGAGAATATTATAGGTATTTTCATGTCTAATTTATTTAATTTTATTAGATCTTTTAGTATATTTTGAATAATTCCAAATTAGTCAAAAGCAGTGAGGTAGGACGCGGTTTGGTTGAACAAAAATAATTGCATAACAATGCATATTTATTATTGTTTGCAGAAAAAAATGAAGAAAATGCTCCATGAAATCAACCACAAATGGAGGTAAGCCAACCAATCCAATCTATTGTAAATTCTGGTTTTTTAAATTGTTAGTTCATTATTTGTGTTATTTGTGTGGTAGTTAATTGACAATTGTACTAAACTGTTACTTGTTTATTTTTTATTTATAAATTATTAATATTTAATTAGGATGATACCAAAGGTACGAAAATGAATCCAAATGATATATGTTATTTGTTACAAATAAACCGTTATTTACATTAAATCCACTCATAGCAATATTTGAAATCATCACGTCAAAAATGCCAAATATCATATCATTTTTACCAAATTTTCTTATCTAATTTGGTACCAATAGGACTACTCATTTTATTATTATTATTATTATCATATATGTTGTATTTAACTCCTTTTTAAATAGGATACTGTTTCAAATATTACTTTTTATTCAATAAATATAAATATATTTTATAATTAAATCTTAATTTTTTCTTAATTTACTTAAGTTAGGAATATAAAATATTTATAGCAGGAAGAAGTAAAATAGGAGACAATCTTGTATGCACATAGTTGTGCTTGTAGTTATACTATTAGAAATGGAACATGCCTTATAATTTTTGTTAAGGTGAACACTCTTATTTTTACACAAGGATCTACTAATATATAGAATATCATGAAGGTGAGCTTTCAATTCCTCTGGAACTTTTGGAACCTTCTGACTGTGTGTATCTTCTCATCTTCAGAATACGAATGGTCCTAGTAAGCTGACTATCTGAGCTCCAGTTTTGGGAATATTCTGATTTGGTTGTGTTACTGTTCTACTTTGTTAGATGATTAGGACAGCTGTGAGGGATTTGAATGACAAGAATCATTCAAGCCGTCAAAAGGTTGTTGGCTAAGTCGAAAGGTTGCTGGTTACATGGGGATCGAGTTCCATGTGCCAAAAACACCCTTTCATAAATTCGAGTTGACTCACAATCTTAGACAGATGAAGAGTTCTAGACCACCCATTTTAGCGAGACATTCGTATACATGGTGGAGGATCTCAAGAAAGGCAAGCATGGTGAAGTGGAAATCAGCCAAGTCTTCCAGAAATTCAGAGATATTGAAAAGGAACAAAGTGAGGATGAATTGAAGAAGGAGAATAGGGAGAAGGCCTTAGCAGCATTACCATCTAAGCAACGTTTTCCTACTATATATCTTAGTTTATACAAGAACCAAAACCTACCATTTTGGGTTTGTAATGGGCATTGTGGTAGGTTATATTTGGTAGGATTTTATTATTTATTTACAAAAAAAATTATTTGTTTCTGGTCTTTGCCATAAACTAAAGCCGAACACAAACCAAACAAAAGTAACCAACATACAAATACATAATCAACAAGTGCAAGATAGAATTCAGTACATGATCAATTCATAATTCGAATAGTTTTATCATTTTCGGACATAGTTATCGGACACTAAGGATTGACCAACCATCCATAATTAAAAAGAAAAGCTAAGTTTCCGGCAATTATATCCCTACTTCAGAAATTCACCATTATCCTAATAATGCTTACAAGAGCATAATACTGACAACAATCCGAGTCTAACCAAAAGTATTTTAACTAAAAGCATTTTAGTCTAACAATTTTAACGACAAACTTCATAAAACAAAGAATTTGAGGGCAGTAGTTTTAGTCATCCTCACAATTGGAACCTTCAGAATTTCCTTCTTAATCCACACCTTCAGATGCGCTTCTTCCCCATCAGCATTTTGACCTTCCCCATTAGCATCCTCAATATCGCTCTCAACGTCAGAGATATCTGGTACATCAGTCTCCTTATCAGAACTATAAAGAACCTGCAATACACAACCGATTCACGATAAATCATCGACGCTGAATAAATGGCAGATTGGTACGAAAATTGCAAAAGAAAATTACCTCTTTTTTATTCTCCTGATACCTCTTGAACATATCTTCCATAAGCTCTTTCACGAGATGCAACACTTCATTTGAAACAAATTGAGTGAATTCAGTTCGGTTTCCAAGATCGCTAAGATCGAGGGCAGCTCTAGCAAAATTCTCAACCCCTTCTTCATTAAGTTGTCGCTGATAGATAGAAGAATTGGTTTTCAGGATCTCAAGAACTCCATCGACCACAGTTGTGAATAACTTGAAAGGGACACCTCTATTATGAGCAACACCCTCAGCAGAAGTTTCAGCCCTGTTCTACGCTTCTTCATCATACTGAACTGACAAATCTTTGATCAAATGACGGGCAAAAGTTCTCCGAAAACCAACAAGCCTGTTATTCTTAGGCTTTTCACCAGCAGTTACTGTGGTCATCAACCACCACTGAAATGGATCCACGACATTCTCAGCTGTAGGTTCAAAGTTATTTTCTTCAAGTATTACAACTTCTGACCTAAAATACAACATCTCAATTTTTTGCTATATAATTCAAGCAACTTGGTTCAGAACAGATAAATAAAACAAACTCAGATAAAAATAAGATGTTGATAAATTTCACTATGAAACAAGCCTAAATTTGCATTATGACGGATTAAGACACATTTACAAAATTCAGCATTATGAACTGTATAGAGCAAATCAAATAAAGTTCTAGAGTTCACAAGATTTGGCTAATAAACATTAAGACACAATTGCAAAATCTAACATTATGAAACAAGCCTAAATTTCACTATCAAAATCATCTTGAGATGTATAGTAGGTGACACGTAATTAAACAAATCTAAAAAAGAAATACCAGTAAGTACGTGGCACGTTATAGACCAAAGTCTAATAATGTTCTGGAGTTCACAAGATTTGGCTACACAGTGAGAACATTGATTAATTTCTGGAGTTCATAAGTTCTGGAGTTCACAAGATTTGTCTACACAGTGAGTTTATGCAAAATCCAGCATTATGAATTCCAATATGCATAGACAACTTAACTTGTATTTCAACATATAATGCATAATCAAACTCGTTAAAAACTCAGATATATTATCATTTACTTCTAATAAGTTATTTAAAAGAAATTATCCAATTTTAATTTCATACCGCAATTTCCTTTGCAGCCTCAGTTGTGTAAATTGGCATGCCATCAACATCCGTTTCCTTGCGAGTGTGTGTTTTGTCCCACACTTCAAGGCGAGTTGGCACAACGCCATTCTTTTCCTCAGTTAAAATCTAACATATAGATGCATAAAGATAATTAATATTAATAAACAAGATTCTAAATCCAATTTTTATTTTACTGGATTATGAAGTGAATGTTACCTTCTCCACTTGCTGAAAAGATCTTGCACCAGCGCTGTACCTTTTGTCGATCTTCTTTTCCCTTATTTGATCGTAGCTTGTGTTGATCCGACTCCGAGAAATGAACCATCCTCTCCCATACCGGATCACTGAAGTAGGCAGGTATAACTTGTAGCAGCGGTTTTTTTAACTTCTCGGAATTTGCATAAGCTCTCTCCTTTTCTTCATGCACTATTCGCTTAATCAATTCCTTGAGATTTCCAGCTATAGTCCTATAAGCCTACTTACGACTTTAACCCTTCTCTTGTCTGAAATATTTCTGTAATTTATATAAACATAAGTTGTTCAATAGTACAGAAATTACATTCAAATGATTATACTAAACAAAATAAAATGTTTAAATAAATATGTAATGCCACCTTTTATCATAACCTTTTCCTCTTAAAACATTTAAATTAGAAATTACCTATAGTTTGATAACAAAATAAACATAAAAAATTTGAGAAACAAATTTTGTCTAAAAATAATACTATTTTATTACATGCTTCCTATCTAAAATTGGAAAACAAAAAGGTAACTGATGAAAATATAAAATCTAGCAGAGTGACATGATGAGTGGTAAATCTACAGAGTTGGTTGTAGACTACAAACCTGACGTTACTCCAAAAATCATCCCAAGTATATCTTTCACAACCATCACACAATCAAAAAATAACTTAAACTCCTTTGCCCTTTACTGACACCATGATGATATTTTTACCATTTTCAAAATCAACCACCATGTCACCTTAATCTTAATTATATATATATTCTCCCCCAATCAAGCCCTAACATCACCACTCTTATTTTATCAAGATTGGAACTTCCCCATCAAGACCCTGATGATAAATTGTGTCCATCTTTGCATGTAGTTGGTAATACTAATACTGAAATAGAGGAGCCTTTGCCTCTTCATTCTAATTTAATTGCCAAATCTTAGAGCAAACAGAAATACAAACACATGAGAAAACAACTAAACTATCAATTAAAAGTACATGTGTATTTTAAATTAAATGAAATTCAAGATGATGGATACTTAAATAGAGTTTAGTAATAACTTTCTCAACCCATTTAGGATACTTATCATTCATATAAACCCATGTGTAAGCTCCCACTGGCCAGAACCTGCGAACAATGCCCAGAATTGTCTTATTTGCTTCATCATGTATTATGCTACAAAAATAATAATCATTACTAATTGGACATATATTAAAGTTAGGTAAAGTAGTAAAGAATAAAATGCAACAGTCTATAAATTTAGACCTACACTCCATTTGTAATATCAATACGAGTCGGCTTTGATGGAGGCATGGTTCCAAAGAGTCCACGGGAGTTAGCTCACTTTCTTGGACCCATCCACTCAACTAATTTTGCCTTTGTCTTCCCACAGGGATAAGACTGTGATATCGCTAAAGCTTTGGCCTTTGCCTTTGATGTTGGTGTCACTTTGCCTTTGCCTTTGCCTCTGCGTGAACTCGCATTTTTCTTAAACTTAGCGATCTTTCCATTCTTATTCACTGGAACTTTTTTGCCTTTCTTTGCAATGTCACCGGACTCTTACCCTGGAAAACCTTTGCCATTAACCCTGTAAAAAACAATATCAAAATGCTTTAGTGATCTAGCTAGTTAATTCTCATGGATGATATACATTAAACACATAACTTAATGCATTATCTTTATGTTTAAGAACCAATGATATGAGGTTTATGAGTGTTCACGATTAATATTAAACATAATTAATTAATTTACACAAAAAGATTCAGGTGATTACTCTTAACTAATTAGCTTTGATTTCATAATTTTCGTTGATCAGAGAACTAATTGCGCATTTATCTTATTAGACTAGACAAAACTCTGCATGAATCAGTGGGATTTTCCTATACTATTAGCAGTCTGGAAATGTCAATTATATATAGTTTCTTGATTATAGTTTACAAAGTTTAACTTATAAAGTTTAAATGGCTGGAGCCCAACTCTAATCCTACATAAAACCCTACTTCAAGACAATAGACGTAGTAGTATATTATTGCATTTACTTAACTTGAACTAATGAAATTTTGAACAATTTCAATTTAATTATAAATATCCAAATGCCAACATATATGACAAGGCTCTTCCTAAGCTTCAACCCCAATGGACTAAGCTTCAACATATATTTCTGTTGGCATAGCTAAACACTAGTTTAACTATGCCAATATATACACACTACGCACATTTTGTCGACCGACCAAACATATACTATTTTACAACTATATATGACTACTACACATGTGTATGTGTTATATGTTATGTGTATGTCAATCCACTGCATATTACAATACTAATCCACTACAACATTATACGTATACCTAAAACTTAACACGTAAACCTAAATAACCATAAAAAACTTCAAAATACATATTTAAGGACATAGTTTAGTAAAAATGACTGCAAAACCCATAGTTAAAGCATGCATTATAAACACATTTAAGCACAACCCATAGTTAAAGCATGCATAATAAACATAACCCATAAATATTACATGCACATTGCCCAAAAGCCCCAATATCTAGTATAAAACCCCTTGTTTAACACCCGATACTCTTTTAAATTGCAAAAGTTAACACCCCAAACACAATAAACATCTAATTGATGATACCCAATACACAATAATGCATACATATGATCATATATACACATAATCATATAAAATCGAATAAAAAATGAATAATAACAAAAGGGTAAAATATATAAATGAATAGATGAAGAAAAAAATAGATGATGAAAGCTTACCGATAGAAATAGATGAAGAGATGATGAAGAGATGACGAAGAGATGAAGAAGAGATGATGAACTAGGGTAAACAGAGAGAATGTATGGTGAAGAAATGTGGCTGCTTGAAATGAAAGAATAATGTTGTTAAGGTATATGTGTTTAATCCCCAATTAATTTTTTAATATTTTATTGTTTGATCAGAACCTACCAATTTTGGTAGGTTTTGATCCCAAAACTGGTGGGTTTTGACATGCGCGGTAAATTCAATTTTTTCGCCAAATATTTGGCGGAAACGCCAAAAGGTGGGCTTCGAACCAACACCCCACAAAATCATTTACAAGATACTAGCTATTGTTCCAATTGGTTTTTCTAAAAAAATTGACACAAACAAGTATATCTTAGTTAAAAAATTGTATAATTTTATTTAAAATCGAATATTTTATGAAATTGTTAAATTAACAATTTAATTATTATTTTCAGGTGTCGCCTTTTCCTACCAGTTTTAGGTCTATTTCATACCACACTTGGTAGGAAAGACCCAAATAGGAAAAGGACAAACAACTTTTTTGGGCAAAACCTACCAATTTTGGTAAGAATTAAAAGTTTGTTTTATAGATCTCTTATAAAAATATAATAGCTTAATTTTTAAAAATTCAATATTTCGACTACATGTATAAAATTAATGTATCTAATCATCAGTAAGGTTGGATTATTAAAAAATAAAAATAAAAATAAAAAAATCCAAGTGTTTAATCCTAAATATCCCCGACACTTTGAGTTGAAAACCTAACTCAATCTTCGAACAATCTCGACGTTCTGTTTTCTAAACGATTTTCTTAGTCATAATTGTTTTCTTACCCAATTTTTTTTCTTAGCTTTATTTCACTATAAAGTGATATTTCACTTTAAAAGTTTTATTTTATCTAATCATTTTAATATTTAATATTTTCTTTTCGTAATAATTATAATTATCCAAAAAACAAATGAAAACATGGGACTCTAAGTGTAATCAACTAAATTTTAGAGTTTCACTATTAAAATGAATAGATGTTTATGTTTTTAGAGTTTGATCAACGGAAATGTGATAAACCATGTGCGAATAGTACAAAAAATATATTTTTCTTGTAGTTTTTTCTATAGATCTAATATAAATATATAATAGCTTAATTTTTAAAAATTCTATATTTCGACTACATGTATAAAACTCATATATCTAATCATCTATAAGGTTAAAAAAATCCAAATGTCAAACTTATCCTCGAAACTTTGAGTTGAAAATTACCTAACTCAATCTTCGAACAACCTCGACGTTCCATTTTCTAAACGATTTTCTTGGTCATAATTGTTTTCTTACCAAAAAAATTTTCCTAGTTTTATTTCATTATAAAATGACATTTCACTTGAAAAGTTTTAATTTATCGAATCATTTCCATATTTAATATTTTCTTTTCATAATAGTTTTCTCACATTTCCTAGCAATATTGGTGGGAAATAGTTGGTAGCTGTTTCCTACTAGTTTTAGTAGTAAATAATTGCTTGGAAATACGCCGTTTTTGGTAGGTTTTCAAACAGAAGGTTGGGAAATGTGTTTACCCGACATTTCCTACCAAATGTTATTTCCAACCAATTATTTCCTACTAGAGGTTATTTCCAACCAGTTATTTCCTATTGGATGTTATTTCCAACCAGTTATTTCCTACTAGAAAATTTACCAATATAAAAAATGTAGGAAATTCACCAGTAAACTTCATTACTAGTACAATTAAATTTCAAAATATGTATCAATCAATATCTTCAAAACCATTGGTTTCTTCATCTTCTTCTTCAATTCTTTATTTTTCTTCTTCTTCTTCTTCTTCTTGTTGTTGTTATTATTCTCCTTCTTCTTCTTCTTATTCTTCTTCTTCTCCCCGTTTAACTTCTTCGTATTCTTTCAATTCTTCATCTTCTTCATGTTCTTCTTCTATATTTTGAGTTCGATCAATTCGAATGGGATCATATTGTGTGAAATCAATAAAAAAGGATGATGAAGACGCATTTGATACATTCTCTTGAAAGGCCTTTTCATTTGGTGCATTAGTAGCTTCATCATTAGGACGGATTTTATAATTCACAATGGTATAAAAATTGCTCCGAGGATTCAATACACTAGGAGCATAGTATACTTGAATTGCATGACTAGCCAAAATAAATATTTCATTCGACTTCAACCTTGATATCACATCAATAGTCACAACACGATTTTTTATCAACCCGAACACCATTTCCAACAATATAAAACCAATGACATCTAAATAAATAAACAAAATTTACTCCTCCATAGATAAGCTTAATAATTTCTTCTATTTGACCATAGTAATTAACAAGAAAATCATTGTCAAAAGTACTTTTAACAAAAACCCCATCATTAACATGAAACTTATATCCATTAACCAAAATACCTTGAAAATAGAAAATATGGCATACCGGTCCATCAATCAAATGTTTGAAAAGGTCATAGTTTACAGCATTTTCAACATACACACAATAAAAATATGTATTATATTAGTTTTTTTATATCCAATGTAGTATATAATATGCGGATTAATGAAAGTACCTTTTCTCTAAACCAAGGCTTAAATTTAGATTTTTGGAGCGACTTCAATCTTTTATTTGATATATGTGGATCATTCGCACGTATGTGGGCATCAAATTTCTTGAAACATAAAAGTAATTAGTAAATTATATATAACACTATACAAAAAACACATGTAGTAAATTAACATTTAATTACAAAAGACACATGTAGTAAATTACCGAATGTACGGTTGAACTTTCGGCATATTTAGTAGCACATAATATTCCGCAATCATCAAATCACTTTTATTTAAATACCCAACAACGTGCTTTCCAATAGTTTGAATAGGGTATCTAAAAGCTTCTAAAAAATTTTATTCTTGTGCTTTAACCGCAACTTCATTACGACGTGCGGTATTATGAGCCGTGTTCATGGAAGGACGAAAGTAAAATGAAGAAAAATTGATCATTTCTTCCTCAACATATCTCTCCGTAATTGAACCTTCCACCCATGCTCTATTGCTGACCTTATCTTTCATATGCTTCAATAATCGCTCAAAAGGGTACATCCAAAGATAGTACACCGGTCCTCCGAGTCTAAATTCTTCAATCAAGTGTACAAGTAAGTGTTCCATAATATCAAATAAATCCGGTGGAAAGATGGTTTTGAGCACACACATTGTCCTCACTACACGTTTTTCCATAATATCAAGTAAAATGAATGAGCAAATATCAAGGAAAATATTTGAGAGAGCGGTGAGAGCTTCCTTAAGATGATAAAAATTCATGAAAAGCAACTGGCATTAACTTTTGCATAAAAATATGATAATCATGTGATTTAAAACCGGTAATTCTTAAAGTATTCCATTTGATACAACGGGATATATTTGAGACACCTCCATCGGGAAGTTTTAGTAATTGTGTAAGGTCCTTTAGGCATGATCCCCTTTTCATCGATCCACAAAACACATTTTACATCTAGATATTTGTAATCCGCCCTTGATTTTTTTTATCTTTAGTCTAGATACGATCATTTATAATTGTGTAACATATATTCTAAAACACATTCTTCTCGGTATGCATAACATCAATACAATGTCGTAGATCATGAGATGCCCAATATGGTAGCTCCCAAAATATTGAAAAGTGGGTCCAATGATGAGCTACCCATAGCCCCTAGGCTTGAATTTACTAAAAGTGTTTCCGGGTGGAGCGAAATCTATTCGCAATAAATAAGATAATGATTTCTCACCCTTGGTACGACCATCAAACACTTAAAGTTCCGTTGTAGCATATTTTTTATTTTTGTTTTGCATCGGATCATTTTTATCCAAAAATGTTCGATATGTTCCATAGAAACAACATTTTCCATAATTCTCGAGTTGGAAACCTTGTACATTTCCAACACAAACCGGGCATCCCATCTTCCCCTTTGTTGATCAACCACTAAGCATACCTAAAGTGAGAAAATCACTAATATTTCATATAAGTGTCGCCTTCCTGATGAAATTTGTTTTCAAATGTTGATCATAAGTTTCAACCGTGCTTTGCCACAAAATAAATAATTCGTTCAAAAGGGGCCTTAGAAACACATTGAGGTTTTTTTCGGATTATCCGGGTCGGGAATGAGTAGTGTCATAAACATGAACGGTCTTTTCATACATATAGAAGGAGGTAGATTATAGACGACCACTACAACCGGCCACAATGTGTATACATTATTTCCGGAATTTCCAAATGGATTGAAACCATCACTCGACAATCCAACTAGAACATTACGAAACTCATTAGCAAAAGATTGGTATCGCTTGTCAAAATTTTTCCAATAATCTCCGTCCAAGGGGTGACTTAGCTCCCCCTCTTTTATTTCTCTATTCTTGTGCCAAGTCATATGTTTAGCCGTATGCTCCGACATGTATAATCGTTGTAAATGGGGAATTAGCAGAAAATATCTTAACACCTTCTTTGATATTTTCCTTCCAATTTATCCCATGATATCTTTGTAACGATCCTCTTTGAAAATGTCACAAATAACTTTTTTTTCTTCGTTATTATAGTATAACATATAATTATTTGCACACATATCAATTTATTCATATCCCAACTTCAATTTTTTTACCATTTTCTTCATTGCATAATAAGAAACTGGTAGCTTATGATCTCGTGGCAACACTTCCCCAATAATATCAAGTAGTAAATTAAATGAATTCTCACTACAACTAGATACGTCTTTGAAATGTAACAATCTCGTAGTGAAAGAGAGTATTGTATAATTTTTGTTACCGGGATAAATAGGAGCTCCCGACTCATTGGCATCGGTGTAAAATTGAGAAGCATCAAATTTTGGAAATTCTTAGGCATCATTTATACTACTACTATTACTACCCCTCGTATCATTGAAGCTATAAAAATCTTGCTCGAAATTATCATTGAGACTCTGTTTTTGGCTTTTTCTCACCATGTAAAGTCCATACGGTATATGATTCAAAAAATCTGGAAGCATACAAGTTAAACTTTATGGTATCTAAATTTTCCCAATGACCATTCCCACAATTCTTACAAGGACACAACATCTTATCTTTTGTCAACCAAAACCTTTTTGCCGAATCCAAAAATTCTTCCACACCATTTTATACTCATCTGTTAACGTAATGCGCTCACTTTTCATACGACATGACATCCAACCACGATTATATTTTACATCTATAATATCAACAAAACTACATGTCAATTTAACTTCACTTTTTGAAATTGTTAACATTTCAAGCATATATAAATTGTTAACATATAAATTATAACATCTTTCTCACCATCTACAATATCAACAAACACCATTTCAATTTAACTTCACATTTTTACTCTTCAATTAAAAAGCATATACAAATTATACATACAAATCATACACAATATCATCCTAACTAACATAGAACAAAAAAACTTACAACATTGAAATAAAGAACATTGAGATCAAATTATACCTTTACAATGAAAGTGATTCTTGAAAAAAAACAAACTTCTCCCTTTTCTTCTTCTTTTTCTTCTTTCTTATCTTTCTTTTCTTCTTTCTAATTTTTCATCTTATCTTCATTCTATTAACACCACCCAAAACAAAACTAAAAAGGTGGTAGGTCCATTTTGAAAATATTAATAATTCTAGGCCCTTTCCTACCAAATATGGTAGGAAATGCTTTTCATGGCCAGATGTCCTTTTCATACCAATATTGGTAGGAAATGACCTGAATTATTAATATTTTTTTATACTTTAGAAAAATATTATATATTCTTAACAACATATGGCCTGCTGATGTGGTCGATGGGGTTATCTTCACAATAAGATTCTACCAAAACAAACCAATCTTGGTAGGAAACACTTTCCCACAAAACTTGGTAGGAAATGGTCTCAGATTGAAGATATTATTTCCTTTTTTATAAAAATAGTTTAATCAATAAAATAAGTAAGGGCTGATGACGTGGTTGATGGGATGATTTCGGTATCAAATTTTGGTAAAAACCTACCAAAATTATTAGGTTTTGAGTTTCCCACTAATATTGTTAGGTTTTGGTGCTTGCGTGTACATAATTTGGGCCCCACCTTGAGCAATTCCTACCGATTTACGGGTTGGTAGGAAATGCTCTACCATTTCCTACCAAGTTTTTCGGGTTTGATTTGCATTATAGGAAAATGTAATTTTTCTTGTAGTGTTAGCATTATTATCCCATTTACTAGAGAAAACAACGCAAAAAATGACTAGAGCACATCGGTCGTTTTTAGTACCGACCAAATACGGTCAGTTTTAAATAAATAAGACCGAAAAAATAGTAGTTTTTCCGAAGCTAGTCATTTTAAAAAAATTGTCGTATTTAGCAAAATACGACCGGCTAAATATGATGATATAAATATGACAGGATTTATATGACCGCTCTATATTGATGCGGTCATATTTAGTATATTTGAAATTTGAAATTTCAGCAAAAAAATTGAATGTTTCGCTCAAAAAAATAAACATGACTCTCTTTGGTCATAAATCAAATACCATCGAGTTCTGTTGTAATTTAAATACGACCATTTTTCATTGGTAAATAAATATAATCTATTGTCATTTGGCGTTTAAAAATGATAAATTTCGGTTGAAATATAGTTAAAATATAGTTACAAATGTGCTTGGTTGTAACTTTCAGTTTTGTTTGCATAATAAGCCAGGCAATACATAAACCTGTCACGGAATAGTTATCCGAAAGTCACAATAATGGCAAACATGATACTGATTGTTAAAATAGTTAAACAGTACCAAAAGATTTCTATACAGGCACAAGATTGCCCAATGTTCACAAAATAGCATTTAAAATCTTGACAGTACCAAAAGCAGTTCATAACTTATGACGGAACGTAATTTTCATCGTAAGTTTCTTTAAAAAATTATTATTTTCGAACGGCTAATAAATTCTAATATAGATGGCATTTATTGTGGTTGGTGGGAACAATTACGACAGAATTTCTCTCGTAATTTATACGGAATTACAACGAAAATTCCGTCGTAAGGTATTTACCTTACGACGGATATAACATTCCGTCATAAGTTAAATGATGTCGTTCTTCCGCCTGTCCTCCTTAATCCTTTTTTTATTCAGTTGGTGATAGTTTTAATAATAAAATATTAAACTTACCACATAAATAATTTTCCGTCGTAAGTTCACGCGCATTTCTTTTCTATCGTCAGTTGGTCATCGTAAATGGTCAGATTTGTTATAGTGTAAGGACAGCTGTGAGGGCTTTGAATGATATGATCCGTTCAAGCGGTCAAAAGGTTGCTAGTTAGATGGAGACCCAGTTCCATATGCCAAAAACACCCCTTCATGGATTCGAGTTGACTCACAATCTTAAACAGATGAAGAGTTTTGGACGACCTATTTTAGTCGGACATTCGTATACATGGTGGACGATCTCAAGAAAGACTACAAGAAAAGGGGAAGTAAGATATCATACAGTGTTAATGAAGGCAAACTTGGTGATGAGGAAATCACCCACCTCCCCAAGAAATTCAGAGATATGGAAAAGGAACTTAGTGAGGATGAACTGAAGAAGGAGAATAGGGAGAAGGCCTTGTCAGCATTACCATCAGAGCAAGCTACAGTTGCCGAGAAGATTCAGGGTTGGTTCCATATTAAATCTATTCATGGCCAAATAACAAGATTTAGTATAATAACTATTCTTTTATTAATCATTCAAAGATTTCGTACCTCCATGATTATCATTTTTTATATTTATTTTGTATAATAACGATTCTTTTAAAAATGGCATGGAGTTATGGTAAATGCAAATGTTTATATTTTTTGTGTGAATTGATATTTCAAGTATCATGTGTTCCACACTCTTAAGTAGAAACCATAACTCACATAAATAAATAATACTCATTATATACATTATCAAACCGAGCAAGATATTATGTTACCATTATTATCCCATTCACTACAGAAAACAAAGCAAAAAATGACAAGATGACATTGGTCGTTTTTAGTACCGACCAAATACGGTTGATTTTAATTAAATAAGACCGCAAAAATAGTAGTTTTTCTGAAGCTAGTCATTTTAAAAAAAAACCGTCGTATTTAGCAAAATATGACCGCCTAAATATGATGATATAAATATGACAGGCTTAATACGACAGCTCTATTTCGATGTGTTCATATTTAGTATATTTGAAATTTTAATTTTTAGCAAAAAAAAAGAATTTTTAGCTCATAAAAATAAACATGATTGTCTTTGGTCATAAATCAAATATGACTGAGTTCTATTATAATTTAAATACAACCATTTTCATTGGTACGTAAATATAATCGATGGTCGTTTGACGTTTAAAAATGACAAATTTCGGTTGAAATGTAGTTACAACTGTTCTTGGTTGTAACTTTGAGTTTTGTTATATAAATATGACTCTATTTCATTAAAAATGATGAATGCAGGTTTTTGTTAAATTTAATATGACCCTATTTTGTTGAAAACTAAGGGCACCAGGTTTATGTTTAATATAAAAATACGAAATTTTGTTAGAAAGAAGTGCAGTTAATTTTTGTGTAATCTAATTACGGCCAAATTTATTTTTATTTATGGTGCATACTAAATTCAACACGCTTAGTTGATTGCTTTGAGCTTATTAATTTAACTCGATTATGTCATTTTATTATAACTCGAAATAAAAAAAAATTGGTTGTTTCTTGCGATAAAAGTCTCTGAACATTGCAACCAAAATATGCAAAAATAAATTAGCTACATTGCATAATAAATAAGGAAATACATACACCTCTAACGGAATAGTTATCCGAAAGTAACAAAAATGGCAAACATGATACTGATAGTTAAAATAGTTAAACAGTGCCAAAAGATTTCTAAACAGGCAAAAGATTGCCCAAAGTTCATAAAATAACATTCAAAATCTTCACAGTACCAAAAGTAGTTCATGACTAACTAGGATTAAACAATGGGAAAGAGGTCTCGACCAAGGTCGATGTCTTCACCTTATTTATCTTTGATGTTGTTGTCCATCATAATCACAGTTCAAGTTATCACTGTACTTTTTATTTTTTCTTAAATTAATGTAATTGATTGCTTCTGTGTGCTCACTTTGCAAAAACTCTATTTAAATACAATTTGTAAGAACTTAAACTAGTATTCATTTCCTAAATAATGAATTTCTCATAGTTAGATATTTTTGTTAGATATCGGGCAAAGCTAAACAACAATAGATATAATTATAGATTGGAATAAATTAAAAAATCGGAAGCAATATAAACAACCCGATACTTTACATATCCTCTGAGTTTATAATACCCTTCACAATGCATATATAATTGCGATAACATTCTGCAAGTCAAGTCCTTTTCTAAATAATACACTAACATAATTGTGTTTTTTATTGGTACCAATATATGAGTTCTGAATTCATTTTGGTTTTTAGGGATGTACGCTATCACACCCTCCAAATCCGGGGTATAGATTTGGGGCATTATTAACAACAATTACCAACTATACCTGCACAAGCGGAATATTAATATAATAATTACCCCGAACTATCACTACTCAGGATCTTTTAAGGGTTGAGGTTGGAAACAAGAATCATGCACTATACTTTATTACAAACCCAACTAAATAAAACCTATTTCAAGAACTCTCTTTATTACAAAACTTTATTCTATCTACAGTTTCACTACGCAATCTTTTATTCAAACTACACAAAACTCTTATTCAACCCAACATTACTACTTATCCTGCTACACCTGATCTGGCAATTCAAAGCTCTCTTCGGGAATAGGAAGGAACACTCTTGGTATAAGAGGGTCCCGCTGCTTGACTCGCTTCTTGACTATGCGGGTCCTGATGGGTTTCATTCTCTACCTTAACTGTAAAACAATAGGAGTGACAATAAAAGAAATGAGCCAAAATTGCTCAACAAGCCTGCAACAATATATATATATATATTATAAAGAGAGAGAAATAAATGAACCAATAAGCTGCTGGTTTGAACAACCATCTGTATCTGTATATGATAATAATTTGCCAATGATGGCGAGTGCCAAATGAACAAGACTGGAAACAAGAACCAACATATGCACTATAATCTGCTGATCAGTCAAAATATAGTACGGATCTATACCCAACTGCATAGACCCAACCAACATAAGGAGTACTGAGGCAACTATGGCCTATTAATTAATGGTCTGGGAAAACCCAGCCTTTATAGTAACCATCCAGTCCAAGGCTGAGCATCCGGAACAATCGGTATGCTATTGATATATCCCAACACCAGGATATACCAGAATATATATAGGGTAAAGGAATTGAAATATGAACAGGGAATTCAATAAATTGGGTAAATCAAGAATTGAAATGAAATGGAACAAGTGATATAAATGGGTAACAGTGTATATGAACAATAATTATCAAAAAGAATTGATACGATAGAAAGGAAATATAAATCACTATTCTGAATTTAGAATAGGGGAAAAACTTGCCTTGCGCGTACTTAACCTGGTTTAACTTATTGCCTTCTGACCCTAGCTTGCTCTGCCTTGCTAATACTGAACAAATCATGGAAAGATAGGTGTTTAGATAATTTACAATATACGTGTATCTTGAATTGATATCACGCAACCTTATCAGTCTACCCATGCGTTTTTATCTGACTCGCATATATATATATATATATATATATATATATATATATATATATATATATATATTTACACAACACATTTATGCACATAATCACATATAACACGTAACACATAAAGCACATAATTAATTTCTAGATTTATAATTATTTTTAGAATCAATTCTAGGCTTATACCTGCATTACTAGTCTTATCTGATTTTATTATAATTTTTCGGGATTTATTCGGCTCAATTATATCCCTACTAGGACCTACAAACTATCAGTTATCACCAAACCACTTTTTTTCAGAATAAATTATAACTTACAACCATTTTTATTGGATTCGTCTCATTTTTCTGAGTCTAGGGGTCTTCGTTTCACTTAAATCGGACTAACGGTTGAATTGTTATGAATTAAACACTGATAATACAATTTATTATTCAATATAGATAATTATTACAACCTTTTAAATCCTAAAATAATTTTTAAATAATTATTTAAGAAAAATCAAAGTCAAAAATAATTTTTTTATAATTTTTGGAGTTAAAATGAAGAAGTTACGGTTTATTGAAAATTATGTGATTAATTATCGAAATAATTAATCACCTTTTTAAATATTGAATAAATAAATAACTAATAAATAATTAATAATTGCCTATTGAATAATCTAAAATAATAAATCTCTAATTATCAGGATTAATCACAATTTATTATAATATTTATAACGTATCGATATTTATTCGATTAGATCGATTATTTACAAATAATCGATCGATTCTATTAACAGATACGCTATTTATCGAATATCTACTATGTGTTCGAATTATAATCTAACTCAACGATTACTCACTCGTATAAATACGAGCTACTCGCCATTCTCATATAGTTATCGAACTTATTACATTATTACTGAAACTTATACGATTTGTTAATCAATTAATTATCGGTATTTAATTATACGATACAAATAATCACTACAATATTATTCGAATAACTATCGCTCGAATAATAATTCCCATTATCGAATTATTACTCGTAATAATATCTAATTATCGAATTATTAATCATATTATTTAATTATTTTTAATCCTTATTTATTAATTAATTGCCTAATTATTAATTAATTACCTAATTATTAATTAATTAGATAACTAATAAATAATTAGATAAATAATTAAATAATTAAATTCGAATTTATAAATTAATAAAATAATTTAGAAATTAATAATACTATTTTTCAGAATATAAAACTAATTTTTAATTAATTATTAGAATTAATAAAATGATTTTCTGATTTATAAAATATAAATTAAATAATAGAAAATCCAGAAACAAAAAATCTGGAAATGGTTTCAGGGTTGAGGGGATCAAACCCGGGTCGTTTCCGGGTTGCAAACCGGGTCGACCTCGGGTTATCGGGTCATGAAGAACAGCCGTCACCGTCCCAGAATCCGGCGACGGCGACGGGTTCCGGCGAGGCGAAAAACGAGCCTCCTGATCATCGTTTCTCCTCCTTTTTGACTCTGTTCGATTCCCTAGAGTTTCAGCCGTCGACCCACAGCGTCACCACCATCAGATAATCCCCCCTTCGCCATCTCCGACCACAAGTCGAAGTTCTCCGATGAACTTCATCGGAAAACCGAGTTCCTCCAAACGTTAACCAAATTTGACGAAACTGGTGTCAATCGACTCCAAAATCAACGATCTAAACGACTCTAACAACCAAAACATCAAACAACACACAGAAAATCAAACCCGAATTCGCGATTAAAACCCGAAAATAACAACTTTCAATTCGATCAATCAAACGTTAAAAAGAATCACATAATTGAAAACTACAGATCATAAGCTTCAAAACGAATACTCACACGCTCGATTTGGACTCCGGAATCACGATCAAAATCGCCTTTGATCCTCCTGCTCTGTTCTTCACAAACCCTAACCCTAATTCCCTTTCTTTTTCTTTTTCTTTTTTTTCTGATTTTTAATTGTAATTAACTGATTTAATTAATAATAATTCAGGTATTTATATTTATGAAAATAATACCCCTAAGTAAAATTAAGGGTCTAATTATACTCCTAATAAAAATATTTGGCCCCAATTTTTATAATTTTTGGGTATTAATAATGAATTTTTAAATTTCCAATAAATACAAAATAAATACTAAAAATTCCCAAATATTATGAAAAATACAAAAATACAAAGAAAAATGATATATGATAATTTCATAATCATATAAAAATAAGAATGTGATTTTTGTGGGGTTTTTGGTACCCGAAGGGGTCCGGAAAAGTCGTTTTTCGCGAAAAAGGTCAATTTGTAAAACGTCTAGGGGTTCAGAATAGCGATACGGTATAGGGCATTTTTGGAAAAATAGGGCCAATGATTTTGTTTGAAATACGGGCTTTTAAAACATAGTTTTGAGCTGTACAGGTTTTGATATAATATATATAACTGACGATAGAACGCTCAATAAATATCCAAAACACGTTTGGATCAAAACAACCAACACATAACACATAGCAGTTAGGGTTCAACGACTTAACACATTTAATCACATAATAATACACATAATTTATTATTATTATAATATAATACAAGCGTAATTCCTCGGTCGTTACATTCTCTCCCCCTTAACAAGATTCTGTCCTCAGAATCTAATTATGCAAATAACTGAGGATAATTTTCTAGCATTTCACTTTCAAGCTCCCAGGTTGATTCCTCAACCATTGGGTTTCTCCATAAAACTCTCACTAATGACACAGACTTATTTCTTAATACCCTCTCTTGCCTATCAAGAATTCTTATTGGCTGTTCTACATATGACAAATCTACCTGAAGTTCTACTGGTTCATACTCTATTACATGCCTTGTATCAGGATTATACCTCTTAAGCATAGATACATGAAATACGTTGTGAATGTGCTGCATATGGGGTGGTAGAGCTAACTCGTACGCAACCTTCCCAATTTTCTTCAAAATCTCAAATGGTCCAACGTATCGTGGCTTCAATTTCCCTTTATTGCCAAATCTGGTCAATCCTTTCCATGGCGATATTTTGAGCAATACGTGTTCTCCTTCCTGATAGTCCATATCCTTCCTGGCTTGGTTTGCATATCTGCTTTGTCTGTTTTGTGCTGCCTCGATTCGTTTTCGAATAAGATTAAACTTTTCTTTTGTCTGCTGAATTAATTCTGGACCCAAAATCTTGCGTTCTCCAACTTCATCCCAGTGCACGGGTGATCTGCATTTCCTCCCATATAATGCTTCATACGGTGGCATTCCAATACTGGCGTGATAGCTATTATTATAAGAAAATTCCACTAGGGGTAAATGTTCATCCCAACTGCCTTCAAAATCGATCGCAGAAACTCGTAGCATGTCTTCAATCGTTTGAATTGTCCTTTCACTTTGGCCGTCAGTTTGCGGATGATAAGCTGTACTCATATTCAACTTCGTTCCTAGACATTCTTGAAATTGCCTCCAAAATCTTGAATTGAAACGAGGATCTCGATCCGATACAATTGATACTGGTACTCCATGACGCATCACAATTTCTTTGAGATACATGTGCACTAATTTGTCGAGCGAAAATCTTTCATTAATTGGTAGAAAATGTGCCGACTTCGTAAGTCTGTCAATGATTACCCATATCGCATCATGATTTGCCCTAGTCCTCGGTAGTCCTACCACAAAATCCATCGCTAGATGTTCCCATTTCCATTCTGGAATGTCTAATGGTTGCAATAACCAACTCGGACGTTGGTGTTCTGCTTTAACTCGCTGGCATGTGTAGCATTTACTCACCCATTCTGCTATCTCCTTCTTCATATTCGGCCACCAAAAGTTTTTCTTCAAATCGCGATACATTTTCGTGCTTCCTGGATGAATGGAATACTTCGAATTGTGCGCATCTCGCATAACTTCTTCTTTTAATTCTGCCACGTTAGGGATCCAGATTCTTGACGCAAAACGTAAAATTCCTTCATTATCTTTCTGAGTTGTAATCTCTTCTCCTGTTAAGTTGTCGTCTTGACTCATCACTTCTTCTTGACAACGGCGAATCTTTTCCAGCAATTCTGGTTGGAAAGTCATAGCGTAGATAGTTTCTGCAGATTCATCGGGAATACAAATTTCGATTTCCAATTTGTCGAATTCCTTGGCTAATTCTTCGCATGAAGTTAACCGACTCAATCTTTCTTTTCTGCTTAGCGCATCTGCTACAACATTTGCTTTTCCTGGATGATAACTAATTGTAACATCGTAATCTTTAATCAATTCCAGCCATCGACGTTGTCGCATGTTTAGTTCCTTTTACGTGAAGATATACTTCAGACTTTTATGATCCGTGTAGATTTCACATTTTTCACCGTACAGATAATGTCTCCAAAGCTTCAATGCAAATACAATTGCTGCTAATTCCAGATCATGCGTAGGATATTTCTGCTCATGAGGTTTAAGTTGTCTTGACGCATATACAATGACGTTACCATGTTGCATCAACACACATCCTAAACCACGATATGAAGCGTCACTGTAGATAACAAAATTTCCTTGCTCGTCTGGCAATACTAACACTGGTGCTGTCACCAACCGATTCTTCAACTCTTGAAAACTTTCTTCACACTTACTATTCCATTCGAACTTTTCACTTTGTCGAGTTAACTTGGTCAGCGGTGTAGCTATCTTCGCAAAATCTTTGACAAATCTTCGATAATATCCTGCCAAACCTAAGAAACTTCGAACCTCTGTCGGCGTCTTTGGTCTTTCCCAATTCAACACAGCTTCAATCTTTGCTGGATCAACTTGAATGCCTTCTCTGCTGATGATGTGCCCTAAAAACTGCACTTCTTTCAACCAAAATTCGCACTTGGAAAATTTTGCATAAAGCTGCTCCTTCCGTAATATTTCCAATGTCGTTATTAAATGCTCTGCATGCTCTTCTTCCGTCTTTGAATAGATCAAAATGTCATCAATAAATATAATGATAAACTTATCCAAATACTTCTTGAATATTCGATTCATCAAATCCATAAACGCTGCAGGTGCATTCGTCAATCCAAAAGCCATTACAAGAAATTCATAGTGTCTGTACCTTGTTCTAAACGCTGTCTTTGGAATATCTTCGGCCTTGATCTTTAACTGATGATAGCCTGATCGTAGGTCGATTTTCGAAAACCATGCTGCTCCTTTTAGTTGATCAAATAAATCATCAATGCGAGGTAAAGGATATTTATTCTTGATAGTTAACTTGTTCAGCTCACGATAATCAATACACAGTCGCATACTACCATCCTTCTTTTTCACGAACAATACTGGCGCACCCCATGGGGATACACTTGGCCTTATAATTCCTTTGTCAAGAAGTTCTTGCAACTGCTTTGCTAATTCCCTCATTTCAACAGGTGCCATTCTATATGGAGCTTTCGAAATTGGTTCAGTCCCTGGCGTCAAGTCAATAGTAAACTCGATTTCTCGATCTGGTGGAAGTCCTGGTAATTCGTCCGGAAAAACATCAAGAAATTCACAAACTACAGGAATATCTTCAATCTTCAAATCTCCCTTATCAACATCCCGTACATAGGCTAAATAAGCTTGACATCCTTGACGTAGCAATCTCCTCGTCTGCATTATTGATAGGAATTTCTGCTTTTGCTTCTCACCTTTAAATATTACCGTTTCATTTTCTTCAGTTTATAATTTCACTCTCTTATTCGCACAGTCAATTTGAGCATGATTACTAGACAGCCAATCCATTCCTAAAATAATATCAAACTCCCCTAACCTAAAAGGTATCAAATCAACTGAAAAATGACATCTTCCTATCTCAATATCACAGCTCGGACATACTCGATCTACTGCAACCTGATCATTATTCGCTAATTTTATAACTAACACTTCATCCAACCACTGAATCTCACAATCTATCTTAGAGATAAAGGCTTCAGAAATAAAAGATCTAGTAGCTCCTGAATCAATCAATACTAAAGCATTTACGGAATTTACAGGAAGTGTACCTGCAACCACATTCGGACTCTGTACCGCTTCCTTCATTGACATGTTGAAAGTTCTTGCTCTGGGCTGATTTTGCTGTGGTAGTGGAGGTGGAGGTAATGCTAAAACTCTTGGAATACTGGCAGCCATTGCAATTCCTCTGCAGTCTTTGGCGATATGTCCTTTTCTCCCACATTGAAAACAAGTAACTTCTGCTTTTCCCATTGGACATTCTCCAGAATAGTGTCCCCTTTGCTTGCACTTGAAACACGTAACATTTAGCTTGTTGCAAACTCCTGTATGCTTTCTACCACACGTTCTGCAATCAGGTATAGGCGGTCGAATAAGCCTTTGCTGAGTTGGGGCAGGTAGTCGATTACCCATCCTCTGGTTGTTTTGCTCTGGCCTTTTGAAATTTACTTTTCCCCGAGCTTGAAATCCCGGCCTTTTGTTGAAACGATTCTGAAAATTCCCTGGTCCTTTCTCTTTCTGAGCTGCTTCGCTTTCTCCTTCAATAATCATAGCCTTCTGAACAACAGCCGTATAAGTTGTCAATTCAAACACAGCTACCCTGCTACGAATCCATGGTTTTAGTCCTTGCTGAAATCTCTTGGCCCGCTTCTCATCCGTATCCACCTGCTCTGGAACAAACCTTGCCAATTCAGTAAACTTGGTTTCATAATCCGCAACCGATAAGTTGTCTTGTTTCAGCTCCAGGAACTTGATCTCCATCTGGTTCTTCATAAAACGAGGAAAATATTTCTCCAAGAAAAGATCAGTGAATCTGTTCCACGTCACCACACCTTCTTCCAAAGCTTTCTTCGATTCCCACCAGTAATTAGCTTCACCTTTTAGAAAATAGCTAGCGAAATTTGTCTTCTGCTCTTCCTCAACCTTTACCAACGAAAAAGCCTTTTCCATCTCTTTCAGCCAAGCTCTCGCTTTTGTAGGTTCTGTGGAACCCATAAATTCCGGTGGCTTCACCGACTGAAATTGCTTGAAAGTAGTCGTAGGTGCTGCTGGTGGTATTTGATGTCCTGGATGAGCGGCTTGCTGTAACATCTGTTGCTGGAACTGCTGTTGCTGCTGCTGCATTTGTTGTTGCATCATCAACATCTGCTGTTGCATGAGATTAAACATCTGATCCATCTGTTTATTATTGTTTTGGCCCTCGGTGTTTCCATTCGATGAGTCGGGCTGCGCTTTTCGCTTAGGTGCCATTTTTCTGATAAATAAATAATGGACCTTATTTAATAACAGTATATTAAACATATATTAAAATAGTCGATTCGAGAAAATAAAATAACTTATTAAATAACTGAATAGATAAAACAGTATGATAGTTTTAAAATTTTTTTTTTTTTTTTTTTTTACAACATGATCGTGAATAAAACTACATTTGTAAATATGCAATGGTACTGAAATAAATGTAAATGCTTAAATGACTGGAAATAAAATAAAGAAAATGTGCAAAAGATTATCTCATATATATATATATATATATATATAGGTAAGACACCAGCTACAGGTGTCAGTGCTTGATACAAAAACCTAGGATATAACAGTCGTACTGCTACTACTATCAGTCAGAGTCAGTAGCTACACTCATACAAACTAGTATACAATACTATGCTGCCTCTATCTACAAAATATACATAATACAACACTCATCGATCTGCTGGTCTCAAAATCCTGGTGGTACGTGGCTCAACTCCTCCTGCACTGCCTCTAGCACTGCCTCGGTAAGTCCCAATGCTCTGCGATATGCCGTCTCCACACTAAGATCCTGCTGTCTCAAATCAGTAAGCTGCTGCGAACTAACCCGGTGAATATGATGTAGTCTCTCTCTCAGTATATAATCCGGTCGTAATGCTCTGACAGGACCATCCGTTTGTGTCTCATACAATCCAAGGATCTCTCTACACTTGTTCTGCCATCTAATCTTCTCCTCCCTCTCTGCCTGAAAGCGCTGGTAAGTCACGGTATGATGCTCATGAAGATCAGTGCTGGAACCTCGAGAAGGTAATGGTCCATCTACCACGATCTCATCCATAAACTCTGGCTGAGGAAACTGATACACTCCTGGAACAGGTTCATAAATGGCTAATGGGGCAGGAAATAAGACAGGCTGCTCCATAGGCGCATACACAGGCGGCTCTGCCTCTGGCTCCATCGGTGGCATCTCTGGAATCTCAACTGGTGGCATAGGAATCTGAGGCTCTAAATCCTCCCACTGCGGAAGATCAACCATATCAGGAATATCAAACATCGGAAACTCTAATGGTGGAATATCTGGTATCTCTGGCTCAAAATATGGAAAATAATCTGCAAAACCTGGTACCTCCGGGGGAAGTGGTATCTCTGGTGCTGGCTCAGGTGGCAATGGAGGTAATATCTGCTCTGACACTGGGGCTACTACCTGTGCATCCACTGGATCTGTCTCGGTCCTCTCCGTAGATGATGATAAAGAAGCCATCTAATATACATAAAAATAATAACACAAAACCATCAAATCACAATCCTATAACTCATAACTTCTAATCACATAAACAAACAATCCTAACACTCTTACCCTCATCCTATCTTATTTTCCTATCTTATCTTAACCCTAACATTCTTGTTTTCCAAGGTCAATCCTAAGCTCTGATGCCAACTATCACACCCTCCAAATCCGGGGTATAGATTTGGGGCATTATTAACAACAATTACCAACTATACCTGCACAAGCGGAATATTAATATAATAATTACCCCGAACTGTCACTACTCAGGATCTTTTAAGGGTTGAGGTTGGAAACAAGAATCATGCACTACACTTTATTACAAACCCAACTAAATAAAACATGTTTCAAGAACTCTCTTTATTACAAAACTTTATTCTATCTACAGTTTCACTACGCAATCTTTTATTCAAACTACACAAAACTCTTATTCAACCCAACATTACTACTTATCCTGCTACACCTGATCTGGCAATTCAAAGCTCTCTTCGGGAGTAGGAAGGAACACTCTTGGTATAAGAGGGTCCCGCTGCTTGACTCGCTTCTTGACTATGCGGGTCCTGATGGGTTTCATTCTCTACCTTAACTGTAAAACAATAGGAGTGACAATAAAAGAAATGAGCCAAAATTGCTCAACAAGCCTGCAACAATATATATATATATATTATAAAGAGAGAGAAATAAATGAACCAATAAGCTGCTGGTTTGAACAACCATCTGTATCTGTATATGATAATAATTTGCCAATGATGGCGAGTGCCAAATGAACAAGACTGGAAACAAGAACCAACATATGCACTATAATCTGCTGATCAGTCAGAATATAGTACGGATCTATACCCAACTGCATAGACCCAACCAACATAAGGAGTACTCAGGCAACTATGGCCTATTAATTAATGGTCTGGGAAAAACCCAGCCTTTATAGTAACCATCCAGTCCAAGGCTGAGCATCCGGAACAATCGGTATGCTATTGATATATCCCAACACCAGGATATACCAGAATATATATAGGGTAAAGGAATTGAAATATGAACAGGGAATTCAATAAATTGGGTAAATCAAGAATTGAAATGAAATGGAACAAGTGATATAAATGGGTAATAGTGTATATGAACAATAATTATCAAAGAGAATTGATACGATAGAAAGGAAATATAAATCACTATTCTGAATTTAGAATAGGGGAAAAACTTGCCTTGCGCGTACTTAACCAGGTTTAACTTACTGCCTTCTGACCCTAGCTTGCTCTGCCTTGCTAACACTGAACAAATCATGGAAAGATAGGTGTTTAGATAATTTACTATATACGTGTATCTTGAATTGATATCACGCAACCTTATCAGTCTACCCATGCGTTTTTATCTGACTCGCATATATATATATATTTACACAACACATTTATGCACATAATCACATATAACACGTAACACATAAAGCACATAATTAATTTCTAGATTTATAATTATTTTTAGAATCAATTCTAGGCTTATACCTGCATTACTAGTCTTATCTGATTTTATTATAATTTTTCGGGATTTATTCCGCTCAATTATATCCCTACTAGGACCTACAAACTATCAGTTATCACCAAACCACTCTTTTTCAGAATAAATTATAACTTACAACCATTTTTATTGGATTCGTCTCATTTTTCTGAGTCTAGGGGTCTTCGTTTCACTTAAATCGGACTAACGGTTGAATTGTTATGAATTAAACACTGATAATTCAATTTATTATTCAATATAGATAATTATTACAACCTTTTAAATCCTAAAATAATTTTTAAATAATTATTTAAGAAAAATCAAAGTCAAAAATATTTTTTTTATAATTTTTCGAGTTAAAATGAAGAAGTTACGGTTTATTGAAAATTATGTGATTAATTATCGAAATAATTAATCACCTTTTTAAATATTGAATAAATAAATAACTAATAAATAATTAATAATTGCCTATTGAATAATCTAAAATAATAAATCTCTAATTATCAGAATTAATCACAATTTATTATAATATTTATAACGTATCGATATTTATTCGATTAGATCGATTATTTACAAATAATCGATCGATTCTATTAACAGATACGCTATTTATCGAATATCTACTATGTGTTCGAATTATAATCTAACTCAACGATTACTCACTCGTATAAATACGAGCTACTCGCCATTCTCATATAGTTATCGAACTTATTACATTATTACTGAAACTTATACGATTTGTTAATCAATTAATTATCGGTATTTAATTATACGATACAAATAATCACTACAATATTATTCGAATAACTATCGCTCGAATAATAATTCCCATTATCGAATTATTACTCGTAATAATAACTAATTATCGAATTATTAATCATATTATTTAATTATTTTTAATCCTTATTTATTAATTAATTACCTAATTATTAATTAATTACCTAATTATTAATTAATTAGATAACTAATAAATAATTAGATAAATAATTAAATAATTAATTAAATAATTAAATTTGAATTTATAAATTAATAAAATAATTTAGAAATTAATAATACTATTTTTCAGAATATAAAACTAATTTTTAATTAATTATTAGAATTAATAAAATGATTTTCTGATTTATAAAATATAAATTAAATAATAGAAAATCCAGAAACAAAAAATCTGGAAATGGTTTCAGGGTTGAGGGGATCAAACCCGGGTCGTTTCCGGGTTGCAAACCGGGTCGACCTCGGGTTATCGGGTCATGAAGAACAGCCGTCACCGTCCCAGAATCCGGCGACGGCGACGGGGTCCGGCGAGGCGAAAAACGAGCCTCTTGATCATCGTTTCTCCTCCTTTTTGACTCCGTTCGATTCCCTAGAGTTTCAGCCGTCGACCCACAGCGTCACCACCATCAGATAATCCCCGCTCCGCCATCTCCGACCACAAGTCGAAGTTCTCCGATGAACTTCATCGGAAAACCGAGTTCCTCCAAACGTTAACCAAATTTGACGAAACTGGTGTCAATCGACTCCAAAATCAACGATCTAAACGACTCTAACAACCAAAACATCAAACAACACACAGAAAATCAAACCCGAATTCGCGATTAAAACCCGAAAATAACAACTTTCAATTCGATCAATCAAACGTTAAACAGAATCACATAATTGAAAACTACAGATCATAAGCTTCAAAACGAATACTCACACGCTCGATTTGGACTCCGGAATCACGATCAAAATCGCCTTTGATCCTCCTGCTCTGTTCTTCACAAACCCTAACCCTAATTCCCTTTCTTTTTCTTTTTCTTTTTTTTCTGATTTTTAATTGTAATTAACTGATTTAATTAATAATAATTCAGGTATTTATATTTATGAAAATAATACCCCTAAGTAAAATTAAGGGTCTAATTATACTCCTAATAAAAATATTTGGCCCCAATTTTTATAATTTTTGGGTATTAATAATGAATTTTTAAATATCCAATAAATACAAAATAAATACTAAAAATTCCCAAAAATTATGAAAAATACAAAAATACAAAGAAAAATGATATATGATAATTTCATAATCATATAAAAATAAGAATGTGATTTTTGTGGGGTTTTTGGTACCCGAAGGGGTCCGGAAAAGTCGTTTTTCGCGAAAAAGGTCAATTTGTAAAACGTCTAGGGGTTCAGAATAGCGATACGGTATAGGGCATTTTTGGCAAAATAGGGCCAATAATTTTGTTTGAAATATGGGCTTTTAAAACATAGTTTTGAGCTGTACAGGTTTTGATATAATATATATAACTGACGATAGAACGCTCAATAAATATCCAAAACACGTTTGGATCAAAACAACCAACACATAACACATAGCAGTTAGGGTTCAATGACTTAACACATTTAATCACATAATAATACACATAATTTATTATTATTATAATATAATACAAGCGTAATTCCTCGGTCGTTACATACGCAGTTAGTGAAACCGAAACTCAAGCTAGTGAGAGCCAAAATAAAGTTAGCAATACTCAAAAAAAGATAAAAGTGGTATGGAGGTGTGAACTTTTAACTAAAACTTTTCTAGAATGAGAAATTTAGTGCTAGTAGTAGGCTTGGTAGCAATCTTATACCACCTTCATGGATAAAAATGGGAGAAATTCCTAATAAAACCCACAACTTTGAGGTTGATGCTAGACAAATGAGAAATCGAAATGATTATTTAGGATCTCCATATGTTGCTTGGTGTCTACTCGAATTCAAAACTTGGAATGATTATAATCTAACAACTAATACATTCATGTGTGAAGTTGATCATATTCTTCATCTGTGACGCTAAAGAATGGGATCAAATTGAAAAAGTACTTTTAATTTATATTTAATAAAATTTAGATATCACATTTTAAACCAAATTAACTCTATTCTTTATTCCACATGACACCTTTGAGTGACCCTGAACTTTATACCCATTTTTATGATGGAATACGGGAGTTGGTGGATCTGGACTTAGCTTTAAGAAGAATAAAAATGTTGATCTGACTAATGACATGGAGATTCCTAGAACCGAAGAAGTGCAGTCAAATACCTCGTATACGGTTGTCGAGCAAAATCTAAAGAAAAAAGTTAAAACATTACCAAAAATGACAAAATTTACAAAATTTGAGGTTGATATGACCAATGCACATAAACTTATAGTATGTTTGAGGCAAATAGTGGACCATCACTTAAAGAATCTAAAGAGAAATTGAACAGTCTTGGATGAAGATAAGCAAATCTCTTGCATCTAACTTTAAATTTTTTTGTGAGAGTCCAAAATATAGAGACAATGGATGCTTTTTCATGAATATGCGAATATCACTAGGTTGAAATGGTGACAACTAAATTAGGATTTGATGCTTAATGTTGCATCTGGTTTTATTCGCTTCCTCCTTATTTTTAGCTTCGTATTTAATTTTTCTTGAAACTTAGTTTTTCTTTAGCATTCATGTTTTTAGGAATTGGTTTAGTTTCGAACTTCAAACTTTTTCATTTATTTTAATGGTTTTAATAAATGCATTTCAAGTTGTTATAATTTTTTATTAGTTTTTTATGTATTACCATTTGAAAGTACTCTTAAAAAGTGAACAATACCAAGAATAAAAGATAATAATTTAGTGTCAAAAAATGATGCGCCTTTCTTCTATTGCATATATTCAACTTTGTAACCTCTTTAAACAACGTGGTTGGCCGGAAGATAGTCGGTATTTAACAGTTGAAGAAATAATGGATATTTTTTACATGTCGTAAATCATAATGATCATTTTATAAAGGTGAAACGTAGATTTCGGCTTTCTACACAAACAATACCTAGACAAAATGATGGAGTTTTCAAAAGAAATAATATGTCCTACACCATTTAAGAAAAACTCAAATGTTTCAAGGAGATAAAAAGAGCTGTTAAAAATATTTCCTATTAGTAATGATTTTTTTTTGCATTATGTAATTTTTTATTAGCTAGAAACTCAATATAATTTCACATGTTTTTATTATTGGGGTACACGGAGTAATTGGTGAACTTGATGGTACATTCGTTCATGCTATTATTGTGGTTGGTCAAAAAACTCAATATAGAGGATGAAGAAGGGGTGAATGTCACCAAAATATTTTAGGTCTTTGTGATTTTAATATAATATTCATATTTTTCTTGGTGAGGTATTAATATAGGTCGCCTTCTATCCTGATTCTGGATATGTGGTTCCCCATAAAGTATGTATCTCTAAATATTTTTAATTGATATAACATTAATATTATTAAATAAAGAATAACTTCGGATATTTTTTTAATATTAAATATTATCGTTCTGAGGTATCAAGAGCTAGAGATTATGGTTGCATTATTGTCTTAAAAGAGATTTGTGTATAGTCTTGGTTACTTTGAAGGAGAATTTGACTAAGATTTTGTGATATCTGGAAAATACAGTGTGTCATATAGAAGTACACCCTATGAGGAGGAAAGCTGGACTAGAAAATAAAGTGCCAATGGTTCTGGTTGTCATCAAAGAAGCCCTCTGTTATTTTCTAGTAGTCATAAAAGCCTTGTGTTATTTTCATGCACAACTTGGCTAAATTTTTGTAATGCCCCGCGTAAAGCATGTGTGGCATATAAACGTGAATCTATTACGAGCAAAGCTCGTGTATAAGAACGTGTGTGGTATAGTACAATAAAATTTTAGTGATAATAGAAGTATATGAGAAAAAAAGAGGGAATGTGTTAAAAATATATTGTTACATCCATTAAATGTCTCTAGATTCATCTACACATATGTGAGAAAATTAAAGGCACATGTATTCGTACTTTATTAATTCAATGTATTGGTCTACAAGCATGTATTATATAGAATGACGTTTACAATTTGTAGTGAGTCTTGAAATATAGCATTTATATAAGGGTCTAAACCTTTCTATAAAGTCTTGTGAAGATCATTGGAATAAATATAAAAAAATTAAGTAAAAATTATGTTTTGTTCAAATGTAAATGTGTGTGAGTCAGCATCGAAGTGATTATTTTTTCTTAAATCATTCTCTTGTTTAAGTTTTGAGTGAGAACTTTTCTTCCATCATGGAGATTTTTACTAATGTGTATATGAAGTCCAAAAAAACTAGGGAATGAGATGATTCACATACTTTTATTGCACTCTCACACATGTGCAACCATTGATTGCATGTTCATCATTCCCATTACTTGGATGCTTGTAGTAGTGATGCTTCGGCGGTCTTCATATCATCGGAATGCGGGTACCGAGCACTCACATCTGGTATACATCCAACACTTGCATCTAGCATACACGTATGGTGCAAGAATGCGTGTATAGACAGGGTACCCATCACTCGTATTTGGCATACGTGTAACACCCCCATATCCGGTGTCATGATTGGGTGTCACTAAAAAACTTTAAATAATATAAACCTGTATATTAAAATAAATATACAGATAACCCCTTTAATATTCCGGATTGATTACAGGCTATGGTATGAAACAAGAATCTAACCTTCTAAAATTACAATATCTAAAATACAATTTCATTACCTCTTTACTAATTTCTCGTATTGATCACTCTGACAACTCCAAATCCCATTCAGCTGGAATCTCTTCACTTTTGCAGTCTATTGAAAGTTATTCACTTTTGCGCTTATTTGATACTGAAAGAAATAGGATTTCACAAAGTAAGAGTGAGCCAAAAATGCCCAGCAAGTATCATAAATTGTTTCCAGGTATTAGATCAAAGAAACTTTTGGAAATGATTTTTGAATGATTTCAAAACATCTTTATTTATTTAAAACAGTTTAGCGAATAAAACATCGGCCCTCATTGGCCTTTAATCATAAATCACCTTTTTTGTAAAAGAACAGTGAACGTTTCACTATTTTATCTCTTTGAATCAAATCTTTATTTGATTTTGTAATCATAAACTATTCAAGAAGGAATGTGGTTATTGGCGATCAATAATAAATTAGACTAGACACTAGAAACCAATATATGCACTATAACATGCTGATCAATCAGGATATAGTGCGGATCTATACCCAACGGCATAGACCCAACCAACATATGGGGTACCCAGGAAACTATGGCCTAATAATCAAGAGACCAGCCATCTATGGCTCTTAGGGTCCTGTTTATTCCTGGCCCTTATCTTAACCATCCAGTCCGTGGAGTATTTTAATGTCAAATCATTTTGATTACAAAACATCCCAATTTAGGGTTCACGAATAACCCGAAAGAATGGGTATTTGCTCAAGAGATCAATCGATAATCAAGGAACAAGATCAAAAGGCACTTGCATAAATAAGAGTAATTGCAGTAAAATACAAAAACATTTAACTATTCTGAACTTAGAATAGGAACGAAGAAATATTTTCAGTATTTTAGAAGAAAGGTTATGAATACTTGCCTCAATTGATAAACCTCTGATCTTTAACTATCTGCCATATCACTCAGTCCTGATGTATCTATATTTCCATTGACAAGCTACTTGACCTTTCTTATCATTCACCATTTCAGGTTTATCTTTATTCTGTATCCACTTGTTTCATTACTACACGTAATCAGGCTATACTTTTACAATCTATGTCTGGCTTTGAATGCCTCGCACTATGTGTATCTATCATAAAAGATACCATTCAATTAACTGATAATATATAATTTTCTAGTCTATACATTTATCCTTATCGTCTACCCGCCCGATAATAACAGATAAGGATCATCTTTAATCATATAAAGTTTAATCAATACATGGACTCATAATTCACATAACACATAAACACACAAGGCACGTATCCCATATTTCGTATAACACATAGTCACATAATTCATGTAGCACATGAGTTGAATAGTCAAAAGATAGGTCTCGATACGTTTAGAATTGAAATCGGGTCAAAAAGAGTATTTTATTGATCAATAACCGACTCTGAATGATTCATAAAATAAATGCCCTTTTGATACAAAAGAATTTAGGTCTCGAAAAAATTTTTAATAGAAGCAAAATATTTTTCTGAGTCCAGAGGCGTTCGTTTCGTATTAAATGGACGAACGGTCTATTTAACACGAATTTTTGAACATTTTTCAGAATTAAAATGGGTCTACGAATCATTTTATAATTAAATTATAGGGTTTGAACACCCGAATCCGACTTTAAAATAATTTTATAATAAATATCGAGCCTTAAAAATAATTTAAAATAATATTATATAGCTCGAAACTAGTTTTCAGAATTTTAAATCAATATAAATAATTAAATCAAATTAAATAATCAATTAAAATAATTAATAACTAATTAAATTAATTAATCAATTAATTTTTAAATTAATTGACTAATGAAATAATTATTTACCAACTAAAATTAATTAATTCAATAATTTAGATTTAGTTTGGAATTAAAAATAATTTTCAGAAATTAATAATGAATTTTTGGAATTTTAAAATAATAAAAATCAATTTTAGAAAATTTTATAAAAAGAAAATGCCATTTCTGCAATTATTTAAACACAATTCTGATTTTTTGATATTTTTAAAAACAGAAATCTAAATTTTACAAAGTTTTGAAACTACAGGGACTAAAACATAAATCTCGCAAAAGTTCAAGGATTTTTCTATAATCGTGCTGTCGTCCCCGACCTACGCCGGCGGTCGCCATTGGCGGCGACCCTGAGCTCGCCGGGAAACCTTATTCGAACCCAGAAACACACCAAACTGTGCAGAATCATAGAACGTAATACCAGGGACTTATACCATAATTTAGAATCAACAAACAACGCATAGATTGATCGGAAAATCTGTCTAAAACTTCGCCGGCGACGAACTCAAACCTTTTTCCGGCGAAGTCGATTAAGCTGTTCCAGGAATCGTCTGTAAATTTCCAATATATCATTCGACTTGTTTTTCCACGATCTACAAAACCATGTAATCAATTTCATCTAATAACCCCTAATAAAAAAAATGCCTAATTTTTAATTGAAATTATTCAAGAACATAAACCCTAATTTCTGAAATTCATAAATTAAACTAAATTTTCTATATGTTATTGAACTCCAAATTTAACATACAATATACCAAAATGATCAGGACAAAATTTTCTACAAGATACAATCATCAAATCACACAAACAACTTCAAAATCAAAATTGATAATTGATTCAGAAAGTACTAATTTATCGAATTAAAATAAATAAATATGAAAATAACCTTGATTACAACTCTAAAATTGATAATTGATTCAGAAAGTACTTTTCGAGAGCATCGATTTGATATATGGCACGCCCGAATCGGAGTTCGATAACGCCTTCGTTCGAGGGTTTGATTTTCAAAAACGTAACGAATAATTAGGGTTTTCTCTGTATTTTCTATATTTTTACTGATTGATTATGATAATACGAATAAAATAAAATAAGAAAAGGGCTATTTATATTTTTGGAATATTGGTTCGTTTTGGATCATATTGGATCGATAAATTAGTTACTTAGTCGCTAAGGAACTGCAAAAATGATCCGATTTAATACCCATATTGGATAATTATCCAAACCGGGCTTTTTATAAAACACTTTATACGAAAATAATGTAATATTATCCCGTCTTTTGAGAATACGGGTTTTCTTGATTTATCAAAATGATTATCGTATCGAAAATTTTGCGCCGGGCCGCACACGGGTGAAACCGTAATCCGGATCGAAAAAGTCAAAACACGAAAAATGTCCGGAAACACCAGATTAGATTATGAAGGAGTTTTCGGAAGAGTTTCGGATTGTAAAAATGTAAAAACGGTTGAAGTAAGACGATTCCCGGCTTTATAAAATAGTTTCGTAATTATTTAGAAAATAATTAATAAATTCATAAATCATTATAAAATCATATAACATTCCAAAAATTATCAGAAAATAACTTAATTATCTATATTTTATTCTGGACATATTAAAATTAACATACTCACATTTTATTATATACAAACATCAAAATATTATTATCAATAATCGGATAATTCACCCAAAATTCCCATAACAATCACATAATAATCATTTATTGATAAAAATAATTAGACCCTACGTCCCGGATGTTACAATACGCATGTAGTGTGCACATATGGGAACATGTATGTTTGTCTGGCCGTGTTTCAGGACTTATTATTTTGGGCTATGTTTAAGTAAATAGTTATATGTTATTTTCAACGGAAGAATCGCGTTCACATATTTTTATGGGTTTGATAACCAAGATCCACTATCCATCCGTTCAATATTTACACTTCATTAACATGATCACTCAGGGGTCATTTGTTCCCCTAAGTTAAAAAGAATATATAAAAATAAGGATCTTCACTTTAGATAAATTTGTTATCATATACATTACCATGTCAAATATAATATGGAGATATTGAAAATTAATAGATGATGCTACTTACTACCGAGTTATCCAGTTGTATAGACATAATCCCGCTCTTGCAACGACAGACCTAGGTATGTCCTCCAGTTTCGACATCAACTATCGCAGCTCCAAGGCTGGTTCCTACATGACTCAAAATATAAGGATATAATATAAAAAGAAATATAATAAAATAAATCTTTGCTCTAATTATAAAAAACATAACTTCAATTTACATACTTTGAAAACAAGAATAGTACGTATATATATTCAAGGTTATATGTCAACTTTTACTAGTTCCTTGTTAAAAAATTAAATGCTACTACTCTTCTATATGTGAAAAAATTGAGTATTTTCCGCCATCTCTGGTCGGTAGATCTTTATTCCTCATTGGCCTTACCTAACCCTAAAGCTTGGGCAGTTCACATCTTTATATAAATTAAAAAAAGGTCACATAATATTATTATCTTTATTTAAATTTAAAATAGGATATATAATATTTAATCCAGTTGGAGAGAGAATCTTTGAACTTACCGATTACAGCTCGACTGCCATTAAAGTTACAGTCTCTATCCCAGATTTTACCATTTAAGGATGCAGTACCAAACATTATATATCATTATATATGTATATAGGTCCTTGCAAACACATTCATCATTATTTTGAATATCGAGAGGCCATGCACACTCTGGCACTCTTTTCTCACCATAACGAGATTCTTGTGAATCTTTATCAATAGCACTTGAAAAATGCCAAATGATAAATGTTGAAAAAAGCAAGAACTTGCAGATTTTTGTATGTTGTACATAATATGGAGAAGTTTTCTAGCAAATGAGAATAAAATTGGGTGATTAAAAGTAAAAACAAAGAAAAGTACTAGCAATAGTCAGTACAACAATATTATAAACAAAAAGCATATAAATGTTGGTTTAATCCAAACCAAATAAAATGTATTTGTCTGATTTTGTAACTGGGTCTTGTACCATGACTTGGTATGCAACGTCTTTGAGTGTTATAAACATGTATCCAACAAAATGCATATAAGTAATTTATTATTCACAATATGATTTAACAAGAATATTCTTTTTTTCAATTTAATTTATATACCAATTAAATTGATGCTTTAAATTAATATCAATAATAATATATAGTCTTAATATGTTATTATTCGTTTATTCAAGTGGTCAACCTATTTTACCTTTTGTAATATTTTTTTGCTAATTTAATATGGATTATTCATAGAAGGTCAACACTCTTTATCAGCTATTTAGTAACACATATCATGACTACACAACTTAATTACATGAGAATATATTAACTTTGTACATACCAAGGCTTTACCTCTTGTTGGTAGTCACATACCTCTTGTTTGCGTGATGAGACACCCATCCCTTTATTTTTCTCCTTATTAATCTTTGTTAACGTGATTGCAACCGACAAACATAGTTAAATTTTAGTTGATTTGTGATGATGTTGATTGTAATGGTCAATATTTAATGTTTTTATAGAAACGAGTCAGTAACTTATAAATAAGTCATCAATTAATGTGTACTAACTTGTGGTGGATTGTAGGGTCTTGGTATGCATTTGGTAGTGGGCTTGAATGTTATAAATGGTGTCAGAGTTCTATTCGGTCAAAAGTGTAGAGGCTATTCCCGGGTTCCGTATGTGTGTGTTTGTAGGTTCGACTAGGATATCGACCGAATAAAAAGAGGTGTTTGTAATATCTCACATCAATAGTTATAAAAGCATGTACCGAAAAGCTAGTTTTTTTACCCATATATGATGGAATGTTGTGTGCGGGCATGACACTGTGTAAAGCAATTGAAAGACTTGAATTTAATATCAATGCTGATAATAAATATTTAAATTTAATATATGTGGGTGGGAAGACTTTGGCTGAACTCTGATGCCATGTCAAATTACCAGTTGTCCTGAAATCTCAAGGTGTTCGGAATTGGGTTTATCACGATCATATCTCATATCTCAACATACCTCTCACTCGAAAGCCCGTTTATTCGGGTTTGAAGAGTGGATCATGAGGTTTGTTATCCCTTTTTGAGCCTAGCATGCGGTTAATTAGTAGTTGGGGATCTCTTCCCATTTATGGGCCCATCATAGTATATATTTCTTAATTACCATCTCCTTCCATTTATTTGGGCCCACCAATGTAAAATGTCAATATTTTCAATAATTATTCAGAATATCGAGGGTAGTAGGGAGTTGAACCTGTGTCCTCCTCACTCGAGCCTGAGCTCTGATACAATGTTAAGTAGTCCTTCTAAAATTTTAAGGTGGTTAAAGAAAGGCATGAACAAAATCTTATACTCTTTAATACTCCTCCTTAATTGTACTCTATTTTTCCCTACCATTGACAATAACAATTACAACCAATACCAATATCAATAGATTAAATATATAGGGTGAGAGGACTTTAACCTGAGTCCTTCTAAATTGAGTTGTGATAACCGGTTCTCCTAAAATCTCTAGGTGTTGAGAATTTGGCTTATGAAGATTTGCTCATATGTGAACAGATATAATATATTTGACTTAGTTTTAGAAAATTAGTTTGCATAAAGAGAATCACACTTTGTCTTATGAAGGTACAATACATTATATATTACTAGTTTATAAACATGCACGAAATTTCATTTTTACTTTTTAAATATATATTTGCATAAATAGGTATTATTAGTAAAATATTTAATACTTTATATTATATAAAAAATCTAAGTTAAAATTTAGAGAGAGAAAATGGAGTTTCAATAAAAAAATCAATTTATTGGATTTCAAACGTTAATTTTCTTCGTTACGCTCTGTTAAGTTCTATAATTAGTTTTTGACAATTTTACATACTGTCATAAGAAACTAGCGAAATAATTTTTTAATTTTTTGATGATTTCAAAATTATTATCCAATTCATATAATCCAAAAATTAATGATAAAAGATGATTATCAATTTTACTTTAAAATTTTTATTCAATTTATTATAACCATTTATTCTTTGTTTTGATTTCTAATATATTTTACAATATCTACTAGACTCAATTTAGATTATTCGAATATAAAATATACACGTGTATCAGATTTAAAGTCTGTGATTTATTTGTTTATTGTAGGCCATAATGATTTTTAATAAATTTGTCCCCTTGTACTGATTTCGAGCTAAATAAAAATTTTAAATAAAAAATGTTTGTTAATTTGAAATAGGTAAACAAAAAGGATTCAAACTGAAGCCAAAAAAATAAAAATATAATCATTTATTATATTTTGTTTTATTTAATTTTGTGTCCACCTTTATTTCTTTAAATAAGATTTTGACAATTTCATAATTGAGTTATAACTTACAAAATAAACCGAGTTTTTGGGCCTAATTTGGAAATTTTTGATATTTTGGGCCTACATTTTGGGCCAATAATTTCACTAATTTGGATATTTTGTGCCTAAGCTTTTTTACCTTAATTTACCTTGTTTAATTGGTAAGGGCCCATTAATAATGAACAATCTAGAATTCTCCACAAAGTCTAATATTCACAATATATAACAGAACTGGGCTATATAGTGGTGAGCCTAAAAGTATTACCACATATATGTTTTAGCTTCATTCATCGTTTTCTTCTAGCTTTTTCTCAATAAAATTACATCTTCCATCTTATATATAACTCTAGTAGAATCCATTCCATTTTATCAATTTGATACATGAATCTAATTCATTTTAGATGATGGATGCACACCTTGTTTGGAAACAATTGTTCCAGCAACATATATGGTATGTAAGGTGGCTGCCATATATAAATGTGATATCTCAAATGATCTTTCATTTTTTGTTTTTCATTAGTAATTATGTATCACAAGAATATTATAGGTGTTTTAATGGCTAATTTGTTTAATTTGATTAGATCATTTAGTAAATTTTGAATAATTCAAAATTAGTCAAAAGCAGTATTACAATAATGATAAAGTGTGAACCCAGTTTGGTTGAACAAAAATATTTGCATAACAATGCATATTTATTATTGTTTGCAAGAAACAATGAAGAAAATGCTCCATGAAATCAATGATAGAGGGAGGTAAGCCAACCAATGAAATCTATTGTAAATTCTCCTTTTTAAAATTATTAGTTCATTATTTGTGTTATTTGTGTGGTAGTTAATTAACAAGTGTACTAAACTGTTACTTGTTTATTTTTTGTTTATAAATTAATAATATTTTATTAGGATAATACTAGAGATAAAAAAATGAATCCAAATGATATATGTTATTTATTACAAATAAACCCTTAGTAATATTTTAAATTATCACGTCAACAATGCCAAATACCATATCATTTGTACCAAATTTTCTTATCTAATTTGGTATGCCTAGCACTACACATTTTTTTATTATAATCATATATGTGGCATTTTATTCCTTTTTTGAATAGGATACTTTTTCAAATATTACTTTTTATTCAATAATTATAAATAAATTTTATAGTAAAATCTTTATATGCTTCTTAGTTTATTTAAGTTAGAATATAAAATATTTATAGTAGAAAGAAGGAAAACAGGAAGATTCTCACAATCTTATATGTAGATAGTTGTGCTTAGAGTTATACTATTAGAAATAACATGCCTTATGATTATTGTTATGGTGAACACTCTTGTTTTTAAACATGGATCTACTAATATATAGAATATCATGAAGGTGAGCGTTCAATTCCTCTTGAACTTTTGGGACCTTCTGATTGTGTGTATCTGACTTCCAGTTTTGGAAATATTTTAATTTGGTTGCTTATTATTTACGTTACTGTTATATGTTGTTAGATGATAAGGACAACTGTGTGGGCTTTGAATGACAAGAACCGTTCAAGCCGTAAAAAGTTGCTGGCTAAGTCGAAAGGTTGCTGGCTAGGTCGAAAGGTTGCTGGTTACATAGAGACCGAGTTCCATGTGCCAAAAACACCCCTTCATGAATTCGAGTTGACTCACAATCTTAGACAGATGAAGAGTTTTGGACAACTCGTTTTAGCCAGACATTCGTATACATGGTGGAGGATCTCAAGAAAGACTACAAGAAAAGGGGAAGTAAGATATCATACAGTGTTAATGAAGGAAAACTTGGTGATGAGGAAATCGGCCAACTCCCACAGAAATTCAGAATATTGAAAAGGAACTCAGTGAGCAAGCTATAGTTGCCGAGAAGATTCAGGGTTGGTTCTATGTTAAATCTGTTCATGGCTAAATAACAAGATTTAGTATAATAACTATTCTTTTATTAATCATTCAATGATTTTGTACCTCCATGCTTATCATTTTTTATATTTATTTTTCATAATAATGATTCTTTAAAAATAGCATGGAGTTATGGTAAATGCAAATGTTTATATTTTTTGTGTGAATTGATATTTCAAGTATCATGTGTTCCCCACTCTTAAGTAGAAACCATAACTCACATAAATAAATAATACTCATTATATACATTATCAAACTGAACAAGATCTCATGATACCATTATTATCCCATTCACTACAGAAAACATAATTTCGTAGTGTAGGATCTTAAGAGAGAGTATAGTACATAAGTTATGTGATTTTCTTGGTTTTTTTGGGAGATAGGTTCGACTTTTGCTATTAAAAAGGTGTGTTTTAATTTTGATTCAAAGTTTACAAAGGGTTTTGGTTCAAAGATTTGGTTTTTGGTTCGACTGAATGAGTTTTGCAAAATGGTTTTAATGTTTGATTGGTTTTGATGATATATATAAAGCTTTGTTTTTGAGTTGTTTTACTTGCATGCATGTAAAGTCCTAAGTGTAATCATGTTATATTTTGTTTGGTTTGGAAAGAAGATGGGTTAAATTATTAGATCATGAGTTTAATTAAGTTGGGTTTGTGATTTAGAGTATTGCATGTTGAGTTGATTGATTGCATGTCAATTCTACAAGTTGTTTTGTTATTAATTGGGTTATTGTTTAATTTGGAAATAGAATTTGGTTTATATTGGATATGTGAGTATGTAAGTATGAATAAGTTAAGTTTTGATTATTAAAGCATGGATTTCATTCGGTTTTCAAAGGAATAAATGATTGGATTTATGCATGTTAAGTTTTGTTCAAAAATAATGGTTTGGTTCGGTTTTTGGTTTAAAAGAAATAATTTCTAGAAATGTTCTTGTTTGGAATGGATTAAAATAGGTTTAAATTATAAATGGAACATTGCATGTCGATATTTGATAAATTGTTTGTGCTTTATTAAAAAGCCGATTGGTATATGATACTAAAAAGGGCTGATTCAAGTTGTTTGGTCAATTTGAGTTTAGAGTCTAATTATTTAGTTTCTGTAAGATTGATTTGGTGTTTAAAGGATGTTTGGTAGTTGCATGTCAAGTTAAGTGGTTGCATGTTGATTTCTTGGCTTGGTACCATTTGTTTTGGTTCGAATTTTTTAGTTAAAAATAAAAAAATAGTTGTTTAGTTGTCGAGTTATTTAGATCGTGATTGGTTTGTTAAGATATAGATTTAAGTATACAAGTATATACTCACTATGTGTTATATGAGTACTCTATGATTATGCTTGAATATACGAGTTAAGTATATAAGTATATACTACTAAGTGCTATGTGAATATTCTTTGATTATACTCGTGTATATAAGTTAAGCTTCAATACGAGTTGGGATAATCGTTAGATGTTCAGGGAACAACGAGTGCGAATAAGTATCTAATTAGGGATTATATTTTGGATTGTAGATTCAGATAGCGGAGGCATTTAGGATTGTAGATTCAGATAGTGGAGGCATTCAGGCTTGAAAAGGGAAAAAAACTTAGGTGGCAGTAGTTCAGCTTCAGTAGTTCAGTTTCAATTTCAGTCAAGCAGGAAAGCGATTTAAGGCAAGTAACTATGCCTTGTCTTATGAATTGATATTGTTAATGCCATGATAAAGTAGTGATCCTTTTTAATACTTGTGATAAACCTGTTATTGATTTCTGAGAAACCCTAATATTGATTTTTATGATAACTTGTTGTTGGATCCTGTTCGTCCCGTTCATATTAATTTCATTGATTCATACCCTATTACATTTCCTATTTCCTTTGTCACCCTATGATCTCGTAAATCCTAATAGAACATTTATGAATTTCCTTGTGGAATATTTTTATTAACCTGATAATAACAAATAAGGATCATCTTTAATCATATAAAGTTTAATCGACACGTGGACTCATAAATCACATAACACATAAACAGACAAGGCACGCATCACATATTTCATATAACACATAGTCACATAATTCATGTAGCACATGAGTTGAATCGTCAAAAGATAGGTCTCGATACATTTAGAATTGAAATCGGGTCAAAAAGAGTATTTTATTGATCAATAACTGACTCAGAATGATTCATAAAATAAATGCCCCTTTGATACAAAAGAATTTAGGTCTTGAAAATATTTTTAATAGAATCAAAATATTTTTCTGAGTCCAGAGGCGTGCGTTTCGTATTAAACGGACGAACAGTCTATTTAATATGAATTTTTGAACATTTCTCGGAATTAAAATGGATCTCCGAATCATTTTATAATTAAATAATAAGGTTTGAACACCCGAATCTGACTTTAAAATAATTTTATAATAATTATTGAGCCTTTAAAATAATTTAAAATAATATTATATAGCTCGAAACTAGTTTTCAGAATTTTAAATCAATATAAATAATTAAATCAAATTAAATAATCAATTAAAATAATTAATAACTAATTAAATTAATTAATCAATTAATTTTTAAATTAATTGACTAATGAAATAATTATTTACCAACTAAAATTAATTAATTCAATAATTTAGATTTAGTTTGGAATTAAAAAAAATTTCAGAAATTAATAATGAATTTTTGGAATTTTAAAATAATAAAAATCAATTTTTGAAAATTTTATAAAGAGAAAATGTCATTTCTGTAATTATTTAAACACAATTCTGATTTTTTGATATTTTTATAAACAGAAATCTAAATTTTAAAATGTTTTGAAACTACATGGACTAAAACATAAATCTCGCAAAAGTTCAAGGATTTTTCTATAATCCTGCTGTCGTCCCCGACCTACGCCGGCGGTCGCCATTGGCGGCGACCCCGAGCTCGCTGGGAAACCTTATTCGAACCCAGAAACACACCAAACTGTGCAGAATCATAGAACGTAATACCAGGGACTTATACCATAATTTAGAATCAACAAACAACGCATAGATTGATCGGAAAATCCGTCTGAAACTTCGCCGGCGACGAACTCAAACCTTTTTCCGGCGAAGTCGATTAAGCTGTTCCAGGAATCGTCTGTAAATTTCCAATATATCATTCGACTTGTTTTTCCACGATCTACAAAACCATGTAATCAATTTCATCTAATAACCCCTAATAAAAAAACGCCTAATTTTTAATTGAAATTATTCAAGAAGATAAACACTAATTTCTGAAATTCATAAATTAAACTAAATTTTCTATATGTTATTGAACTCCAAATTTAACATACAATATACCAAAATGAACAGGATAAAATTTTCTACAAGATACAATCATCAAATCACACAAACAACTTCAAAATCAAAATTGATAATTGATTCAGAAAGTACTAATTTATCGAATTAAAATAAATAAATACGAAAATAACCTTGATTACAACTCTAAAATTGATAATTGATTCAGAAAGTACTTTTCGAGAGCATAGATTTGATATATGGCAAGCCCGAATCGGAGTTCGATAACGCCTTCGTTCGAGGGTTTGATTTTCATGAACGTAACGAATAATTAGGGTTTTCTCTGTATTTTCTATATTTTTACTGATTGATTATGATTATACGAATAAAATAAAATAAGAAAATGGCTATTTATATTTTTGGAATATTGGTTCGTTTTGGATCGTATTGGATCGATAAATTAGTTACTTAGTCGCTAAGGAACTGCAAAAACGATCCGATTTGATACCCATATTGGATAATTATCCAAACCGGGCTTTTTATAAAACACTTTATACGAAAATAATGTAATATTATCCCGTCTTTTGAGAATACGGGTTTTCTTGATTTATCAAAATGATTATCGTATCGAAAATTTTGCGTCGGGCCACACACGGGTCAAACCGTAATCCGGATCGAAAAAGTCAAAACACGGAAAATGTCCGGAAACACCAGATTAGATTAGGAAGGAGTTTTCGGAAGAGTTTCGGGTTGTAAAAATGTAAAAACGGTTGAAGTAAGACGATTCCCGGCTTTATAAAATAGTTTCGTAATTATTTAGAAAATAATTAATAAATTCATAAATCATTATAAAATCATATAACACTCCAAAAATTATCAGAAAATAACTTAATTATCTATATTTTATTCTGGACATATTAAAATTAACATACTCACATTTTATTATATACAAACATCAAAATATTATTATCAATCATCGGATAATTCACCCAAAATTCCCAAAATAATCACATAATAATCATTTATTGATAAAAATAATTAGACCCTACGTCCCGGATATTACAATACGCATGTAGTGTGCACACATGGGAACATGTATGTTTGTCTGGCCGTGTTTCAGGACTTATTATTTTAGGCTATGTTTAAGTAAATAGTTATATGTTATTTTCAACGGAAGAATCACCTTAACATATTTTTATTGGTTTGATAACCAAGATCCACTATCCATCCGTTCAATATTTACACTTCATTAACATGATCACTCAGGGGTCATTTGTTCCCCTAAGTTAAAAAGAATATATAAAAATAAGGATCTTCACTTTAGATAAATTTGTTATCATATACATAACTATGTCAAATATAATATGGAGATATTGAAAATTAATAGATGATGCTACTTACTACCGAGTTATCCAGTTGTATAGACATAATCCCGCTCTTGCAACGACAAACCTAGGTATGTCCTCCAGTTTCGACATCAACTATCGCAGCTCCAAGGCTGGTTCCTACATGACTCAAAATATAAGGATATAATATAAAAAGAAATATAATAAAATAAATCTTTGCTCTAATTATAAAAAACATAACTTCAATTTACATACTTTGAAAACAAGAATAGTACGTATATATATTCAAGGTTATATGTCAACTTTTACTAGTTCCTTGTTAAAAAATTAAATGCTACTACTCTTATATATGTGAAAAAATTGAGTATTTTCTGCCATCTCTGGTGGGTAGATCTTTATTCCTCATTGGCCTTACCTAACCCTAAAGCTTGGGCAGTTCACATCTTTATATAAATTAAAAAAAGGTCACATAATATTAATATCTTTAATTAAATTTAAAATAGGATATATAATATTTAATCCAGTTGGAGAGAGAATCTTTTAACTTACCGATTACAGCTCGACTGCCATTAAAGTTATAGTCTCTATCCCAGATTTTACCATTTAAGGATGCAGTACCAAACATTATATATGTATATAGGTCCTTGCAAACACATTCATCATTATTTTGAATATCGAGAGGCCATGCACACTCTGGCACTCTTTTCTCACCAGAACGAGATTCTTGTGAATCTTTATCAATAGCACTTGAAAAATGCCAAATGATAAATGTTGAAAAAAGCAAGAACTTATAGATTTTTGTATGTTGTACATAATATGGAGAAGTTTTCTAGCAAATGAGAATAAAAATGGGCGATTAAAAGTAAAAACAAAGAAAAGTACTAGCAATAGTCAGTACAACAATATTATAAACAAAAAGCATTTAAATGTTGGTTTAATCCAAACCAAATAAAATGTATTTGTCTGATTTTGTAACTGGGTCGTGTACCATGACCTGGTATGCAACGTCTTTGAGTGTTTTAAACATGTATCCAACAAAATGTATATAAGTAATTTATTATTCACAATATGATTTAACAAGAATATTCTTTTTTCAATTTAATTTATATACCAATTAAATTGATGCTTTAAATTAATATCAATAATAATATATAGTCTTAATATGTTATTATTCGTTTATTCAAGTGGTCAACCTATTTTACCTTTTGTAATATGTTTTTGCTAATTTAATATGGATTATTCATAGAAGGTCAACACTATCAGCTATTTAGTAACACATATCATGACTACACAACTTAATTACATGAGAATATATTAACTTTGTACATACGAAGGCTTTACCTCTTGTTGGTAGTCACATACCTCTTGTTTGCGTGATGAGACACCCATCCCTTTATTTTTCTCCTTATTAATCTTTGTTAACGTGATTGCAATGGACAAACATAGTTAAATTTTAGTTGATTTGTGATGATGTTGATTGTAATGGTCAATATTTAATGTTTTTATAGAAACGAGTCAGTAACTTATAAATAAGTCATCAATTAATGTGTACTAACTTGTGGTGGATTGTAGGGTCTTGCTATGCATTTGGTAGTGGGCTTGAATGTTATAAATGGTGTCAGAGTTCTATTCGGTCAAAAGTGTAGAGGCTATTCCCGGGTTCCGTATGTGTGTGTTTGTAGGTTCGACTAGGATATCGACCGAATAAAAAGAGGTGTTTGTAATATCTCACATCAATAGTTATAAAAGCATGTACCGAAAAGCTAGTTTTTTTACCCATATATGATGGAATGTTGTGTGCGGGCATGACACTGTGTAAAGCAATTGAAAGACATGAATTTAATATCAATGCTGATAATAAATATTTAAATTTAATATATGTGGGTGGGAAGACTTTGGCTGAGCTCATGCCATGTCAAGTTACCAGTTGTCCTGAAATCTCAAGGTGTTCGGAATTGGGCTTATCACGATCATATCTCATATATCAACATACTTCGCACTCGAAAGCCCGTTTATTCGGGTTTGAAGAGTGGATGATGAGGTTTGTTATCCCTTTTTGAGCCTAGCATGCGGTTAATTAGTAGTTGGGGATCTCTTCCCATTTATGGGCCCATCATAGTACATATTTCTTAATTACCATCTCCTTCCATTTATTTGGGCCCACCAATGTAAAATATCAATATTTTCAATAATTATTGAGAATAATTATTTATGTCCTCCTCACTCGAGCCTGAGCTCTTATACAATGTTAACTAGTCCTTCTAAAATTTTAAGGTGGTTGAAGAAAGGCATGAACAAAATCTTATACTCTTTAATACTCCTCCTTAATTGTACTCTATTTTTCCCTACCATTGACAATAACAATTACAACCAATACCAATATCAATAGATTAAATATATAGGGTGAGAGGACTTTAACGTGAGTCCTTCTAAATCGAGTTGTGATAACCGGTTCTCCTAAAATCTCTAGGTGTTGAGAATTTGGCTTATGAAGATTTGCTCATATCTGAACAGATATAATATATTTGACTTAGTTTTAGAAAATTAGTTTGCATAAAGAGAATCACACTTTATGTTACCAAAAGATTTCTTTGTCTTATGAAGGTACAATACATTATATATTACTAGTTTATAAACATGCACGAAATTTTATTTTTACTTTTTAAATACATATTTGCATAAATAGGTATTATTAGTAAAATATTTAATACTTTATATTATATAAAAAATCTAAGTTAAAATTTAGAGAGATAAAATGGAGTTTTAATAAAAAAATCAATTTATTGGATTTCAAACGTTAATTTTCCTATTTCCTTTGTCACCCTATGATCTCGTAAATCTTAATAGAACCTTTGTGAATTTCCTTGCGGAATATTTTGATTAACCTGAATTCTTCATTAACTTGAATACCTTTGCCTTGTTGATTAATTCCCTTGTATACCTCGAACTTCATTTCTAGTATTGGTTCAATAATTCCCTTTATTGGCCATTGCTTATAATTTGAATTCCTTGAACTACCTTTGTTTGATAGCTATCATTTATTTCAATATCCAAACTTTATAACTAGATGTACGCCATGTACTACACTTGATCTCAGACACTCCTACCTTTATTGATTATAGTTATAACTCTTTTTCAATACTTTCTTCCTTAGTTGTTGAATCATTGGTACTCATCCTTGATGATCCCGCTTGTGAGAAGATAATTCAATTTATGATAAGAGTCCCATAACTCCAATCCTCGACTGATAATTTAAATCCTATTGTTTAGAATCCTTGTAATTTCTCCTTGGCATCAGTTTTATAAAAGATAATTGCTCTTTAATAAAAGAATGTTTTCTTGATTTAGTGGATTGGACTCAGATGCAAGTCCCTTTCACACCAATTGATAGGCTTAAATGTTGCCTAGGGATCCCATTATATTTGAGAACCCAGCGAGGTTCGGGACTACTTCGCGGCTGATCATCGGCTGTAATCCGTAGCATCCTAAAATGAAGTTTTTGAAGTTTTATTGATTATAAATATTTATAACATGATGCCATGATGCCATATATCTTGTCCATGATGTTATTATGCCTTTATGATATGATTCTCCTGCTATTGAATTGCAATGAATGTCGGCTTTCACCCTATCTCAATCCTTGATTCTTGAAAGCCCAAACCTTTCTTCATAACCTTGCTATAGCCAAAGACAGAAATCTGCAACCTAGAGATTTAAAAGTAGAATGCCTCATATTTTTCAATTATTATTATTATTGCTTTATAGAACTGTGATATAGTTACTTGCTGAGCTTTTTATGCTCATATATTTTTCTTATTCTAACCATGATAGTTAAGCGAGAAGATGGCCAGACTTAGGCGCACAGCTCGTAAGAGCGTACCTCGTGGCCCCTACCATATCGTAGGCTTTCAGATGCCAGAGAAGGTAGTACAGGATGTGTGAGCAAGCGCTTTAGTTGGAAAGTTATAAGATACAATGGGTTATCTGTCGGTTCCAAGTCGGAATCAATTGTGTAAATTAAATATTATTTTAGGTTGTAATTTATATTATCTGGTTGGTAGTTGTAATCTTGTCTCAAACTTAATCCTGTTTAGATCATGTTATTAGTTAATCGGGGTTTATGCTTATTTATTGTTAGTTTAATGGTGTGTGGGTCCTCATTTCCTAACCCCGATATTGAGGGTGTCACAAGTTGGTATCAGAGGTACAGGATCTAGTCCCTGAGACAAGATAGGATGAAAGGGTATTTTGGGTATATATCTATATCACGAGAGTGTTCGACTCATATAGAGTTGAGCTAGACTATTAGGTATAGTCTAAGACAAGTGAATAGGTTAAAGTGGCAACTAGAGTTAGGGTGTGAGTTAGTTGGAAGTTTTATTTAACCCTAACGCTGTTTCTTGGTTACTGTTTTATATTTTCTCTCAGAACCCCAATACTGGTAGTGATTCCGATTCCGAGATTAGCTTGACCAGTACCCCAATGGGCTCTATTCTATCCTCTTTGGAGGAGCCTATGTATGTGAGTTCAGATTAGGAGGAGGATCCATCTGAGAGTAGTGAGATCCCTATGCAGATATCATCCTTGAAGCCAGAGTTTGAGATGCCTAAAATTGTGTCTGTTAGTGTTGGTGGCAAGTTAGCCCAGGATCGAGATTTTGTTTATTCCTGCATTTTTGAGTTGAGAGCTTTGGTAGATAGGCCAGCTCGAGAATCTAGGAAGAGGACTTAAGTTATGGAGGATGAGTGGAAAGTCCGGATTCAGATGGTGGAGCAGATTGCCCGTAGGAGATTAGACGAGGGATCGTCTACTAGTGATGCAGATGCTGAGGCCCGGAGGGTGCATAAGATCATTCGCTGGATGTTGTTTATCTTGAGGGAGATCTTGGATGATTAGATGATAATGACCATATAGCACCTTTGGTGGGAGTAGTAGTTGTCGATGTTGTTGTATTATGTTTGGTTTTCTATGGTTGTAGTCAGTAGAGGGTAGTTAGAAGTTGAGGGTAGGAAGGGGGATGTTTTCTAGTTCTTCCTCTATTTTATCCTGTTGTATCATTGTACCTTATGCCCGAACTTATTTTACCTAAATTTCTTTATTATGCACTGTTGAAGCCTTATATAAATCTTTCGCCTTGTAAACCCTGGAAGTCTATTTCAACTCTTTTACATACCATGTTTCTAAATACCTTGTAAATCATATCTTGTACCATGTGAGGACCATAACTGAGGAGTGAATTATGTAGTAATAGGATTGCATGTGCTAGTGGGTAAAGCTTCAAACCCATAAATGGTTTTAAAAAGAATCTTTATTATTATATATGCCATGTTAACGTATTACTAAATAATTGCCCAATCATGATTGTAAAGAATGGTCACATCACCAAACCACCAATCAAAAAAACTCAAACCCAAAACAAAGAACTAAACCAAGATACTCCTATGATGAACCTACTTGTTCAACTGTTGCAACAACATGTAGCCCCTAAAGTCAGAAACTTCAAACATTTTCAGTCCGTGTGCATCCCCTATAGGTTGTACGATTGCCAGAACTGATTAAAGCTCAGTCGTGGTTGAGAGAAATGGAAAACCGTTCGAGTTAGCGAAAGTTAAGGATGAGAAAAAGGCACAATACGCAGGTTATTACCTTTAGGTTAAGGTAAGTTATAGGTAGAAATATTCAAAGGCGCTGCTTGAAAGAAAAGTTATAATCTGGGAGAAATTTACGGAGATGTTTTAGAGAGGTATTTTCCAAATTATATGCAAGACCAGTTGGAGATGAGGTTTATGAATCCGAGACAAGAAGACGTGATTTTTTTTAAGTACAATCAAGAATGTCACTATTCGATAGAATGCCCAAGTGAAGCACGAAAGCCGTAATTGACTTATTTTAAACATGGAAAGGTGGGCCATATGGCAAGAAACTATAAAGACACTAGTACAGAAGACACTTTAGGAGTCGCACCTATAATGTCGGTTAAATAGAGAACCGACACTCTTTACCGCCTAATACGTCGGTTAAATAGAGAACTGACACATTTTTCTATTTTTGAAAGCTAAAGGCGTCGGTCATTTCAATTAACCGACGCTGTAGAATTAGAATAGCGTCAGTCAAGTTAAATGTCGTCGCTAGTTTGATCTTCTGTGTCGGTTGGTCAAACGACCAACGCTGTTGTTGTTGCTATTGTGTCAGTTTTTTTACCCGACGCTATTAAGATAATATACAGTGTTGGTTTTCTTTTTGACCGACGTAAGAAGAAATAATTAAAAAAAAGATTAAAAACAAACGCAGGTTAACATACGCGGGAGACTAAAATTTTGATCTCCTGCTACTATTCTACTTTAAACCTTTCATCTCCTTCGAGCCTCCCTCCCAGGCTGTGCTTTTCTTCGATTTCTAGGGTTCGATTGTTGGCTCTGAGAAAGGGGAATCGATTGGGTTTATTCGATTGTGGGGTTTTGGCTGCTACTGCTTAAAAAATTGAAGAGGGTGCTGCTTCAAAGAGGGGAATCGATTGGGTTTTGACTGTTAGTTTTGTACTTTTTGATCTGGGTTTTTTAATTTCGAAGCTTGCCTTTTTATGATGTAATAATTATCATCATAAAGTACTAGTAAGAACTTTACTGTAAATTTTTCTTTAGAGAGCGCTACATTGTCATTGGTTCATAAAGTTTGATATTAAACTTGTAAAAATGTGTAGCTCTTTGACTTTGAATAAGCATTACTTGGTCTGTGGCTATTAGAAAAAAGCTATGTGAATGACAGCTTTAAAATTTTGCAAATTGGTTCTCAAACTCTGTTATGGTTCCCAATAATTCAATTCTCAAGACTTTGGAAATTTTAACTGGCTGGTATATCCTTGTTCAGGTATGTAATAGTTTTGTTTTCTCTTCTGAAACTAGATAGGTTTATTCTATATGCTTGTAAATGGGTGATTTTTGTTAAGTTCTCCATATTAGTTTTCTTGATTGTTGTGTAATTAAAGTCAAGATTTTGATTGTTTTGTTTGTTGCTTAGAACCCTAGATCACTTTACTGTTAAAAATAGTGTTTTTATGCTTATACTGTTTGATTCTTGAAATTATTATCTTCTTTTATAATTGATGTTGGATGTTTGAGATTTTGAATGGATTTATGTTTGTTTATTTTTTCTGAAAAAGCCGCAAAAATTGAGAACATGTCTGTGTTGTCTTGTTTGTATGAGTTTCTCTGAAGAATTCTCGGATATTAGACTGCAGTTTGTGATCTTTAATGCTTTATATATAATGTATGATTAATATACATTAGAAAAAAGAAATAAACTACGAACCTCTGCCACTTGAATATCACGCTCAGTTTTAAGAATCATGTTCTTCTGTTCATCATTTATTCTTTGGAGCTGCAAATACAGAAAATAAAAAACAATATGCCTCTAAAGCAAGTCAATAGTACACATGATGCAGGACACATTGTAATAATGATAATTTATGGAACAAACACAATAATAAAGATAAGGCTGTATAGAATAACTATGGGTCACAACCCTTAAAAATGACTCGGTCAATATTGATATAACAAATACTGTTTATTAACCAAGTAATCTATGTTATGTAGGGATTTCATCATTATATAAATAATAGAATAGCTAACTAAATAAACTAATGAACTTAGGCTCGTAAACAAGTGGGTTTATTATAAATAACCTACTTATCTAATAAACTACTAACCCCACAATCAAAATATATAACTAAATTCATTTATTCCCTTTGCGCTAAACATATATAAACTGATCAATAACATACATATAATTAATTCATGATACTTACATTCTCAAGTTTGTGGTTTAGATCCTGGATCTTCTTCTCTGCCAGGTTTGCACGGGATTCCAACACTGCTTTTCTTTATGTTTGTGTTTCTAGTTCCTTTTTCAGACTGTCAACCTGTTAGATAACAGAAACTTCAGTATGACGAAGCAAATATAGGAATGAATTAAGCTACTGAAATTATAATTACCTGCTTTTCAAGGTCGCCAGCTCGTACAGTGGCCTCTACAAGCTTGTATTTTGCATCCAAAGACCCTCTTTCCTAAAGCAGGAGATTTTCGTTAGTAAAACTTGTCACATAGGGTTGCAACAGTTGATATTACAGTGTATCCAGAATGTCACAACAATATCGGGCTTGTTCCCATTTTTAAAATTCCAGGTACAATATAATAATTCAAATCAGAAGTAAAATAAGTATTTATACACTTCATAACAATGGTCATAGACCGAAATAACAAATTGTAGCCATTTGAATCAAACCTAAAAGCTTAATTATGTTATAGTTGTGTATAAAAGTTGTTAGTGAACATTTGATACACTTCATGAACATTAGGCAGAGTTAAAGAAGGAGAGAAAATAGTTTATAACGTTCATATAAGATGTATATATGAAAATCATACGTATAGGATGTTTTGGATAAGTCTTTGAATGAAAATACAACTCCTATAATTTAGGAAGTGATTTTGACTAATTAAAACCATTTCAATATGAGAGCTCTAATATGATATATACTGATTATATATATTAGAGAGTACTTAGAGATTAAATAGACCTGATCCTATAAGATTTCCTTGAAAATTGGAGTTGAATCTTATCCTCGCAGAAGGAAATGGCTTGTTGTTTGTTGTTAGTCTGTCAGCAAATGGCTTGCCAGGCTGCATCGGTCAGGTACAATCAGCACGCTAAAATGAATCTGAAACATTGCAATCAGCACGCTACTTTGTCTTGTAATAGCATGTTAACATAACAGAAACCAGTATGCTATTTTATATAGAAATATGAAGCATGTAGCTTGTTGTTCTTGCTGTTTGTGCTCATCAAAATGAAAGGAGTATCAATCTCCCCATTTTTTATGATTATAACCTATTTAGGAGAATTAACAGCTTCCCCTAAATCCCTGCATAAAATATTAATATAAAATCTGCTACAAAATTAATTTAATATAATCTAACCTTCTTCCATACATTTTTGATAGAAAGAGAACATGGATCGTCTTACGTGGATGCATAAAATACCACGGGTCTCGCATGCCTATGTTAATGGTGTTAATGAGTTCATTGCATATGCGGTAGAAATTCTAAATGGTCGGTGATTCCTCTGAAGCAAAGCCCTCAAGTAGTTGCTGATGACATAAATTCGAGTGATCACTGTGCAGGTTTAAGTTTCTTACTCAAAAAGAGGCCCCCTTCTAAAAAATCTGATGCATTCGTTTTTGAGGAAAATGGAGATGGTCCAATATATATCACACTCGAAGATGTCAATCAGTTTTTGAGAATGAGTTGGTTAAACATACCCATTGTGGAACTGTTTCTAAAGTAGGACTCAGTCTTTCATCCTAATTCACTTTAGAATCTATTAGCACACACATATATTGTGATAAATAATATTTATAGGCATGTTAGCAAGTTGTGCAAACAATTGAAGGACGATAAGTCTGCATTCATGTTGCCATCTAGACTAGCATTACCACATAATCATGAGCAGCAAAAACACACGGACGAAGTAACTGATTACATGACAAGTCTTTTGGTTGCTAATAAGGATAAACGTTATATCCTAGCCCCTTATATCCAAAAGTAAGAATAAAATCATAGTAATTGTCATGCTATATATATAATTATATTCCGGCTAATATATTATATATGTTTTTATTGTAGAGATCATTGGAAGTTGCTACTTTTTTGTCTCAATGAAAGTGCTATATACGTGTTTGATTCGTTGAAAAAAGAAAGGAAGATACGGTTGACCACACCTGCACGAATGTATGTTAAAATTTCAATTTGCATGTTGTATATTTACTATATAGAACCTAGTCCTATAAGTGATGTGATCAAAATATACGTATTTTACAGGACATTTAAATTATATGTACCTCAAGGTGGATTAAAGAATAATAGAAAAGAGTTTATTTGGCATCACACCGAGGTTCAGGTATAACTTACTTTGGTTTGTTTATTTCATGTTCACAATAAATATTATTGCCATTAATTCATGTTTTGTTGAATAATTTATTCCAAATATGATTTTATTTACTAATATAAACTTCTTTTTTCAGGGCAAGGTACTTGGAGATACAAGAAGATAGTGCAGAACAATTACAAGGAGTCTAGATATCATCAAGAATCGAGTTAGTGTGAGGGATTTGTCATGAAAACATTAGTTTTGGATGAATTTTTGTAATTATTGGGTTGTAAACTAAAATTATGAACAATTCCAAATTTATTTTAATATAATTTGTGAACCTTTTTTAATTTTTGGGTGTACCTCTGTTTTTAATATGTGTAGTAAACAGGTTAAAGATGATCAGGAAAAAAAATTGATCAAGCAAAAAAAATGCAATTATAGACCTAAGACGTCGGCATTTTAGGACCCGACACATTTGCTCTACAACTTTTAGCATCGGCATTTTAGTGAGACCAACACAGTTGATAAGCACAATAGCGTCGGCTTTTTAAGAAGATCGTTGGAATTGATAAGCACAATAGCGTCGGCATTTTAAGAAGACCGACACAACAGGTCTAAGATTTAGCGTCGGTTGTTTAATTGACCGACACTGTTTGTAAACCTATAGTGTCGGTTGTTTAATTGACCGATGCTGTTTGTAAACCTATAGCGTCGGTTTTCTTGCCTTCTACGTGTGTTATCTAACCGACGCTAAAAAGTTTTTTGCGTCGACCATTTAACCGATGCTGTAGGCATGTACCTACAGCGTCCCCTGCATTTACTACGCTAAAAAACCGACGCTGTAGGCCTTTTTTAACTGACGCCTTAGGTCTTTTCTGTACTAGTGAGAGCCTGTTCAGAAGGCGAATATGCTAAGGATTACCGGACCATCTCCCTCTGCAGCACAAGCAGCTCAGCCAAGGGTAAGAACGTTCAACATGACAATAAAAGATGTTATACAGAATACGGATGTGGTGGCAGGTATGCTTGATATAAACTCAGTAGAAGTTAAAGTGTTAATTGATTCTGGAGCAACTAAATCCTTTATTGCTGAAAGTTTTATTGCTAGATTAAAGTGTGTTGCATACCCTCTCGAACCTAATTTGATTAGAGAAGTAGCGAATCAAGAAAGGGTTACGGCCAAGAGAATTTTTCCCATTTACGATAGGATTATAGAAGGTCGGCACTTTTCCGCCGACTTAATTCTTTTTAATTTAAGAGAATTCGATGTTCTATTCTGGATGGATTGGTTTCCAAACCACTATATGCAAATCGAATGTACAAGTAAGAAAGTGAAATTAGAGACCAAGGATGGTATTGAATTGTTATTCAAAGGAAAGAAGCAAGAAAAGAAGTTTCTAATGGCTATCCAAATGAAGAGACTGTTACGACATGGGTGTGAAGCATATTTAGCACATGTGAAGGATGTAGAAAAAGAGTCCTTAAGGATCGAAGATATTCCAGTAGTTAAAGATTTTCCCGATGAGTTCCCAGATGAATTATCTGGACTACCTCCAGATCGAGAGGTCAAGGTTACGATTGATTTGGCTCCTGGATCAGAATGAATATCGAAAGCTCCCTATCGAATGGCGCCTGTCGAGATAAAAGAATTAGCGATATAGTTGCAGGAATTGCTGGATAAAGGAGTTATTTTCCTGAGTGTATCCCTGAGGGGTGTACCAGTGCTATTTGTAAATAAGAAAGATGAAAGTCTGATGCTGTGTATCAATTATCACAAATTGAATGAGTTGAGGAATAAGAATAAGTATCCTCTACCGTGAATCGATGACTTGCTTTGATAAATGGGAAGGAGCTACTTGTTTCTCAAAGATTGACTTAAGATCTGGGTATCATCAGTTGAAGATTAAGTGGACGCTATACCCAAGACGGCATTTCGAATAAGATATGGACACTATGAGTTCTTGTGAGGGCATTTGGATTGAAAAATGCGCTAGCTGTATTTATAAATCTCAGGAATAGAGTATTCAAGGAATATTTGGATAAGTTCGTGATCGATTATTTATTGACGATAACTTGATATACTCCAAGATGGAGGAAAAATACATGGAACATTTTAGGATTTCTTTGGAGATTTTGAGGAAATATGAGTTATATGCAAAGTTTCGAAGCGTGAGTTTTGGTTAAAGAAAGTTCAATTTCTTGGACATGTAGTGAATAGTGAAGGTATTAAAAGTAGACCCAGCCAAAATAGAAGCTGTGGCGAATTGGGATAGTCCTAAGACTCCTATTTAAGTCATAAGTTCTCGTGGATTAGTAGGGTATTACAGGAAATTTGTACAAGATTTTTCTAAGATTGTTGTCCCATTGACTAAGTTGACAAGGAAGAATGAAAAGTTTATTAGGACGGATAAGTGTGAAGGAAGCTTTCAAAAGTTAAAGAAAAGGTTGGTAACCGTATCAATATAGGTTTCACCCGACGAAAAGGTAAGTTTGTGATCTACAACGATACTTCATATAATGGGCTAGGTTGTGTGTTGATGCAACAGAGGAAATTGATTGTAGCTATGACAAGGAATTTAAGGCCACACGAGCAGAAATATCTTACGCATGATCTAGAATTAGCAGCGATTATATTTGCCCTTAAGATTTGGAGACATTATTCGTATGGTGTAAAATGTGAGATTTATACGGACCACAAAAGCTTAAAGTATATCATTACATAGAAAGAATTGACTATGTGGCGAAGGAGATGGTTAGAATTGATCAAAGATTATAACGGTATTATCAGTTATCCTCCCGGAAAGGCGAATGTTATAGCAGATGCGCTAAGCCATAAAGAAGGGTTGAATGTGTTAAACATCATCTAAAAATTGGAAGTGAGGTAATGTATGCAATGACTTTTTAGCTGGAAATTTTAGAAATGATTCGACGTCATCAAGAACAAATAATGAACCACGAGAAGGATAATAAAGTAATATACCAAGTTGCTAGTGTATCAAAAAAATTTAGTGTTATGGAATTGAAACACGAGATTCTTCATAAAGCGCATTACTTAGGATTATCGATTCACCATGGAAGTATAAAATGTAAAAGGACTTAAAAGAAAGTTATTGGTGGCTAAATATAAAAAAGGAAGATTTCGAAATGAATAAGTAAATGCTATACGTGCCAAAAAGTAAAAGTGAAACATCAGCGACCTAGTGGATTGCTTCAACCACTAGACATACCTGAACGGAAATGAGAGCTTATCACGATGAATTTTGTGGTAAGATTACCAAAGACTAAGTCTAATCATGACACAATATGGGTAATAATTGATCGATTGATAAAGTCAGCGTGTTTCTTGTATATAATTGAAAGATTCTCATTGCAAAATTTTATTTAAGATGTATGTGGATGAAATTGTGATACATCATGGAATTCCAGTATCTATCGTATCCGGTAGAGATCAAAAATTTAACTCGAGAATTTAACTCGAGATCTTGGAGACAATTTCATGATCATTTGGAAGCTAAATTGAAAAATGAGTACGGCATATCATCCGCAGAACATCGGACAAAGAGAAAGGGCTATTCAAACAATCGAAGATCCCCTACCTATTGGGATGAAGTTGGCAAATGCAAATTATTAACCCATAGTTGATGCAAAAGACGAAAGAGAAAATTGATGTGATTCGCAAAAGGCTGATTGTTGCTCAAGAATAACATAAGAAAGATGTAGATCCAAAAAAGAAAGGATGCGATCTTCGCACCCGCAATTAAAGTATTGTTAAAGATCCCTCTATGGAAAGGTCTATCCAGATTCCGGAAGAACGGCAAGCTGAGTCTTAAATATACTGGACCACTCGAAGTGCTAAGGAAAATAGAAAAAGTAGCATATAAGTTAGCGTTACCTCCGCAGATGTAACACCTTCATAACATGTTTCATGTTTCTCTTCTGAAGAAGTATAATGTTAATACTAGTCATGTGATTGATCTAGGACCCGTGAAAATTCAAAGAGATCTATCATATGTGGAGCATAAGATGGTAGAGGAAAGGCACGAACATGATCTTATACTCTTTAAAACTCCTTCTTAAACGTATGATATTTTTTACTACGATTGACAATAACAGTTTAACACCAATACCAATATCCATTTCAACAAGAAATATTTAAATTAAATATATGGGGGTGGGAGGACTCAAACTCGAGTCCCTCCCTAAAGCGAGTTCTGATAAGAGGTTAAGTTACCGGTTCTCCTAAAATTTCGAGGTGTTATGAACTAGGCTTATCAATATCATCTCATATCTCACCATATATAATATATTTGACTTAGTTTTAAATAATTAGTATGCATAAAGAGAATCACATTTATGTTACCAAAAGATTTATGTGTCATATGAAGGTACCATACATTATATATTACTAGTTTATAAACGTGCATGATTATTATTCTTTTTGAATAGATATTTTCATAAATAGGTATTATAAGTAAAAAAAATTAATACTTTAAATTATATAAAAATTCTTAGTTAAAATATTGAGAGAAAAAAATGAAGCTCCAAGAAAAAAATGAATTTATTAGGTTTCAAAAGTACTATAAATCACTTTTTGACAATTTTACTTAATGTCATAAGAATGTGGTGAAATAATTTTTAAATTTTTGATGATTTAAAAACTATTATCAAATTGATATTAGCCAAAAATTAAGAATAAAAGATGATTATCAATTTTACTTTAAAATTTCTATTCAAATTATTATAACCATTTATTCTTTGTTTTGACTTCAAATATATTTTACAATATCTACAAAGACTCAATTAAGATTCTTCGAATATAAAATATACATGTGTATCAGATTTAAACTCTCTGAATTATTTGGTTATTTTAGCCCATAATGATTTTTAATAGATTTATCCCCTTGTACTAATACCGAGCTAGATATAAATTTCAAATAAAAAATATTTGTTAATTTGAAATAGGTAAAGAAAAAGGATTCAAACTGAAGCAAAAACAAAAACAAAAATATAATCATTTATTAAATTTTGTTTGATTTTATTTTGTGTCTACCATTATTTCTATAAATCAGATTATGACAATTTTATAATCCAGTTATAACTTACAAAATAAACCGAGTTTTTGGGCCTAATTTGGATATTTTGGATATTTTGGGCCTAAATTTTCGGCCAATAATTTTACTAATTTGGATGTTTTGGACCTATGTTTTTCTACCTTAATTTAACTTTTTTAATTTGTAATTGCCCAATAATAATAAAATTTGTAGAATTCTCGAGGAATTCTAATATTCACAATATATAACAGAACTCCTATATCGCCAGGGTAAGCCGAAAAGTATGACGACATATTTTTTTTAGCTTGATTCACGGAGGTTAGTTTTCTTCTAGATTTTTCTCAATAAAATTACATCTTCCATCTTATATATGGATCTAGTAGAATCCATTCCATTTTATCAATTTGATACATGAATCTAATTCATTTTAGATGAGGGATGCACACCTTGTTTGGAAGCAATTGTTCAAGCAATATATATGGTAAGTGTAAGACTTCTTGGCTGAGCATGAGTCCAGGAACTTGATTTGGATGAGACGCCGCTCGGTGACAACCAAGGCGACTGGTCATGGTGACTCTTAATCGACGACAACTATGCGCGCAGTCGGGTCTGCTGGGTTTGTCGGGGCTGTTGGTTCTGCTTGGTTTGCTGGGGCTACTGGCGACAATCTTAGCAATAACTAGTGTTTGAGTAGGAATTCACTTGGTGACAGTTATTGACGGTTTTCAGGAATCCAGGCAGTTGGATGACAAGGGGGAAATGATTTTCGAATGATTTTAAAACATCTTTATTTATTTAAAACAGTTGTGCGAATAAAACATCATCCCTCATTGGCCTTTAATCATAAATCATCTTTTTTGTAAAAGAATAGTGAACATTTCACTGATTCATCTCTTTGAATCAAATCTATGTTTGATTTTGTATCAGAAACTATTCAAGAAGGAATGTCGTTAAGGGCGATCAACAATAAATTAGACTAGACATTAGAAACCATCATATGCACTATAACCAGCTGATAAGTCAGGATATAGTGCGGATCTATACCCAACTGCATTGACCCAACCAATATATGTGGTACCCAGGAAACTATGGCCTAATAATCAAGGGACCATCCATCTCTGGCCCTTAGGGTCCAGTTTATTCCTGGCCCTCATCGTAATCATCTAGTCCGTGGAGTATTTTGATGTCAAATCATTTTGATTTCAAAATATACCAATTCAGGGTTCGCAAATAACCCGAAAGAATGGGTATTTGCTTAAGAGATCAATCGATAATCAAGGAACAAGATCAAAAGGCACTTGCATAAATAAGAGTAATTGTAGCGAAATATAAAAACATTTACCTATCCTGAACTTAAAATAGGAACGAAGAAATATTTGCAGTATTTTAGAAGAAAGGTTAGGAATACTTGCCTCAATTGATAAACCTCTGATCTTTAACTATCTACCATATCACTCAGTCCTGATGTATATGTATTTCCATTGACAGGCTACTTGACCTTTCTTATCATTCACCATTCTGGATTTATCTCTATTCTGAATCCACTTGTTTCATTACTACATGTAATCATGCTTTACTTTTACAATCTATATCTTGCTTTAAATGTCTTGCACTATATGTATCTATCATAAAAGATACCATTCAATTAACTGACAATATATAATTGTCTAATCTATACGTTTATCCTTATCAGCTACCCGCCAGATAATAACAAATAAGGATCATCTTTAATCATATAAAGTTTAATCGACACGTGGACTCATAATTCACATAACACATAAACACATAAGGCACGCATCACATATTTTATATAACACATAGTCACAAAATTCAGGTAACATATGAGTTGAATCATCAAAAGATAGGCCTCGATACATTTAGAATTGAAATCGGGTCAAAAATAGTATTTTATTGATCAATAACTAACTCAGAATGATTCATAAAATAAATGCTCTTTTGATACAAAAGAATTTAGGTCTTGAAAATATTTTTATTAGAAGCAAAATATTAAACGGATGAACGGTTTATTTAATATGAATTCTTGAACATTTCTCGGAATTAAAATGGGTCTCCTAATAATTTTATAATTAAATAATAGGGTTTGAACACCTGAATCTGACTTTAAAATAATTTTATAATAATTATCGAGCCTTTAAAATAATTTTAAACTAGTTTTCAGAATTTTTAAATCAATATAAATAATTAAATCAAATAAATAATTAATTAAAATAATTAATAATTAATTAAATTAATTAATCAATTAATTTTCAAATTAATTGACTAATCAAATAATTATTAACCAACTAAAATTAATTAATTAAATAATTTAGATTTAGTTTGGAATTAAAAATAATTTTCAGAAATTAAATAATGAATTTTTGGAATTTTAAAATAATAAAAATCAATTTTTGAAAAGTTTATAAAAAGAAAATGCCATTTCTGCAATTATTTAAACTCATTTCTGATTTTTTGATATTTTTATAAACCGAAATCTAAATTTTACAATGTTTTGAAACTATAGGAACTAAAACATAAATCTCGCAAAAGTTCAAGGATTTTTCTATAATCCTGCTGTCGTCCCCGACCTACGCCGGCAGTCGCCATTGGCGGCGACCCCGAGCTCGCCGGTAAACCTTATTCGAACCCGGAAACACACCAAATTGTGCAGAATCATTGAACGTAATACCAGGGACTTATACCATAATTTAGAATCAACAAACAACGCATAGATTGATCGAAAAATCCGTCTGAAACTTCGCCGGCGACGAACTCAAACCTTTTTCCGGCGATGTCGATTAAGCTGTTCCAGGAATCGTCTGTAAATTTCGAATATATCATTCGACTTATTTTTGCACGATCTACACAACCATGTAATCAATTTCATCTAATAACCCCTAACAAAGAAACGCCTAATTTTCAATTGAAATTATTCAAGAACATAAACCCTAATTTCTGAAATTCGAAAATTAAACTAAATTTTCTATATGTTATTGAACTCCAAATTTAACATATAATAAACCAAAATGATCAGGACAAAATTATCTACAAGATACAATCAAAAAATCACACAAACAACTTCAAAATCAAAATTTCATATTTTAATCATAATTAAATTCGAATTAAAGTAAATAAATAGGAAAATAACCTTGATTCCTGCACTAAAATTGATGATTGATTCAGAAAGTACTTTTCGAGAGCTCTGATTTGATATATGGCACGCCCGAATCGGAGTTCGATAACGCCTCCGTTTGTGGGTTTGATTTTTAAGAACGTAACGAATAATTAGGGTTTTCTCTGTATTTTCTATATTTTTACTGATTGATTATTATTATACGAATAAAATAAAATAAGAAAAGGACTATTTATATTTTTGGAATATTGGTTCATTTTGGATCGTATTGGATCGATAAATTAGTTACTTACCCGCTAAGGAACTACAAAAACGATCCGAATTGATACCCATATTGGATTAATATCCAAACCGGCCTTTTTATAAAACACTTTATACAAAAATAATCTAATATTATCCCATCTTTTGAGAATACAAATTTTGTTGATTTATCAAAATGATTATCGTATCAAAAATTTTGCGCCGGGCCGCGCACGGGTCAAACCGTAATCCAGATCGAAAAAGTCAAAACACGGAAAATGTTCGGAAACACCAGATTATGTTAGGAAGGAGTTTTCTGAAGAGTTTCGGGTTGTAAAAGCATAAAAACGGTTGAAGTTGGATGATTCACGGCTTTATAAAATAGTTTCGTAATGATTCAGGAAATAATTAATAAATTCATAAATCATTATAAAATCATATAAAACTCCAAAAATTACCAGACAAATACCTTAATTATCTATATTTTATTCTGGACATATTAAAATTAACATACTCACATTTTATTATAACAAATATCCAAATATTATTATCAATCATCGGATAATTCACCGAAAATTCACATAACAATCACATAATAATCATTTATTGATAAAAATAATTAGACGCTATGTCCCGGATGTTACAATAGGCATGTAATGTGCACACATGGGAACATGCATGTTTGTCTGGGCCATGTTTCAGGGCTTATTATTTTGGGCTATGTTTAAGTAAATAGTTATATGTTATTTTCACCGGAAGAATCACCTTCATATATTTTTATGGGTTTGACAACCAAGATCCACTTTCCATCCATTCTATATCTACATTTCATTAACATGATCACTCAGGGGTAATTTGTTCCCCTAAGTTAAAAAGAATATATAAAAATAAGGATCTTCACTTTAGATAAATTTGTTATCATATACATTACTATGTCAAATATAATATGGAGATATTGAAAATTATTACATGATGCTACTTACTACAAAGTTATCTAGTTGTATAGACATAATCCGGCTCTCGCAACGACAAACCTAGGTATGTCCTCCAGTTTCGACATCAACTATCGCAGCTCGAAGGTTGGTTCCTACATGACTCAAAATATAAGGATATAATATAAAAAGAAATTTAATAAAATAAATCTTTGCTCTAATTATAAAAAACATGAATTCAATTTACATACTTTGAAAACAAGAATAGTACGTATAAATATTCAAGGTTGTATGTCAACTTTTACTAGTTCCTTGTTAAAAAATTAAATGTTACTACTCTTCTATATGTGAAAAATTGAGTATTTTCCACCATCTCTTGTGGGTAGATCTTTATTCCTCACAGATTGGTCTTACCTAACCCTAAAGCTTGGATAGTTCACATCTTTATATAAATTAAAAAAAGGTCACATAATATTAAATATCTCTATTTAAATTTCAAATAGGATATATAATATTTAATCCAGTTGGAGAGAGAATCTTTGAACTTACCGATTAAAGCTGGACTGCCATTAAAGTTACAGTCTATATCCCACATTTTACCATTTAAGGATGCAGTACCAAACATTATAGATGTATATAGGTCCTTGCAAACACATTCATCATTATTTTGAATATCGAGAGGCCATGCACACTGTGGCACTCTTTTCTCACCATAAAGAGATTCTTGTGAATCTTTATTAGTAGCACTTGAAAAATGCCAAATGACAAATGTTGAAAAAAGCAAGAACATGCACATTTTTGTATGTTGTACATAATATTGAGAAGTTCTCTAGCAAATGAGAATAAAATGGGTGATTAAAAGTAAAAACAAAGAAAAGTACTAGCAATAGTCAGTACAACAATATTATCAACAAAAAGCATATAAATGTTGGTTTAATCTAAACCAAATAAAATGTATTTGTCTGATTTTGCAACTGGGTCGTGTACCATGACTTGGTATGCAACGTCTTTGAGTGTTTTAAACATGTATCCAACAAAATGCATATAAGTAATTTATTATTCACAATATAATTTAACAATAATATTCTTTTGTTTCCATTTAATTTATATACTAATTAAATTGATGATTTAAATTAATATCAATAATAATATATAATCTTAATGTGTTATTATTGGTTTATTCAAGTGGTCAACCTATTTTACCTTTTGTAATATTTTCTTGCTAATTTAATATGGACTATTCATAGAAGGTCAACACTCTTTATCATCTATTTAGTAACAGATATCATGATTACACAACTTAATTACATGAGCATATATTAACTTTGTACATAACAAGGCTTTACTTCTTCTTGGTAGTCACATACCTCTTGTTTGCGTGGTGAGACACCCATTGCTTTATTTTTCTCCTTATTAATCTTTGTTAATGAAATTGCAACCGACAAACATAGTTAAATTTTAGTTGATTGGTGATGATGTTGATTGTAATGGTCAATATTTAATGTTTTTATAGAAAGGAGTCAATAACTTAGAAATAAGTCATCAATTAATGTGTACTAACTTGTGGTGGATTGTAGGGTCTTGGTAGGCATTTGGTGGTATGCATTTGGTAGTGGGCTTGAATGTTATAAATGGTGTTAGAGTTCTATTCGGTCAAAAGTGTAGAGGCCGTTTCTGGGTTCCGTATGTGTGTGTTTGTAGGTTCGACCAGGATATGGACTGAATAAAAAGAGGTGTTTGTAATATCTCACATCAATAGTTATAAAAGCATGTACCGAAAAGCTAATTTTTTTTACCCACATATGATGGAATGTTGTGTGCAGGCATGATACTGTGTAAAGCAATTGAAAGACTTGAATTTTATATCAATGCCGACAATAAATATTTAAATTTAATATATGTGGGTGGGAAGACTTTGGCTGAGCTCTAATGCCATGTTAAGTTACCACTTGTCGTGAAATCTCAAGGTGTTCGCAATTGGGTTTATCACGATCATATGTCATATCTCAACATACCTCTCACTCGAAAGCCCGTTTATTCTGGTTTAAAGAGTGGATCACCAGGTGTGTTATCCCTTTTTGAGCCTAGCATGCGGTCAATTAGTAGTCGGGGATATCTTCCCATTTATTGGCCCATCATAGTACACATTTCTTAATTACCATCTCCTTCCATTTTTTTGGGCCCACTAATGTAAAATGTCAATATTTTCAATAATTATTGAGAATATCGAGGGTAGTGGGGAGTTGAACGTGTGTCCTCCTCCCTGGAGCCTGAGCTCTCATACAATGTCAACTAGTCCTTCTAAAACTTTAAGGTAGTTGATGAAAGGCATGAACAAAATCTTATACTCTTTAATATTCCTCCTTAATTGCACTCTATTTTTCGCTACCATTGAAAATAACAATTACAACCAATACCAATATCAATAGTAAAAACAAATATTTAAATTAAATATATGGGGTGAGAGGACTTTAACCTGAGTCCTTCTAAATCGAGCTGTGATACTATGTTAAGTTGCAGGTCCTCCTAAAATCTCAAGGTGTTGAGAATTGGGCTTATGAAGATCTTCTCATATCTCAACAGATATAATATACTTGACTTAGTTTTAGAAAATTAGTTTGCATAAAGTGAAACACACTTCATGTTACGAAAAGATTTCTATGTCATATGAAGGTACAATACATTATATATTAATAGTTTATAAACATGCAAGATTTTTTATTTTTACTTTTTAAATACATATTTGCATAAATAGGTATGATTAGTAAAATATTTAATACTTTAAATTATATAAAAAATCTAAGTTAAAATTTATAGAGAAAAAATGGAGTTTCAATAAAAAAATCAATTTATTGGGTTTCACACGTTGATTTTCTTGGTTAGGCTTGTTAAGTTCTATAAATTAGTTTTTGACAATTTTACTTTTTGTCATAAGTAACTAGCGAATTAATTTTTAATTTTTTAATGATTTAAAAATTATTATCAAATTGATATAATCCAAAAATTAATGATAAAAGATGATTATCAATTTTACTTTAAAATTTCTATTCAATTTATTATAAACATTTATTCTTTGTTTTGATTTCTAATATATTTTACAATATCTACTCAGACTCAATTTAGATTATTCGAATATAAAATATACATGTGTATCAGATTTAAAGTCTGTGATTTATTTGTTTATTGTAGGCCATAAAGATTTTTAATAGATTTGTCCCCTTATACTAATTTCGAGCTAAATAAAAATTTTAAATAAAAAATGTTTCTTAATTTGAAAAAGGTAAACAAAAAGGATTCAAACTGAAGCCAAAAAAATAAAAATATAATCATTATTTTATTTTGTTTTATTTTATTTTGTGTCTACCTTTATTTCTATAAATAAGATTTTGACAATTTTATAATTCAGTTAAAACTTATAATTGGGACATTTTTGATATTTTGGGCCTACATTTAGGGCCAATAATTTCACTAATTTGGATATTTTGTGCCTAAACTTTTTTACCTTAATTTACCTTGTTTAATTTGTAAGGGCCCTTTAAGAATGAACAATCTAGAATTCTCCAGAAAGTCTAATATTCACAATATATAACAGAACTCGGCTATATAGTGGTGAGCCTAAAAGTATTACAACATATATGTTTTAGCTTCATTCATCGTTTTCTTCTAGCTTTTTCTCAATAAAATTACATCTTCCATCTTATATATAAATCTAGTAGAATCCATTCCATTTTATCAATTTGATAAATGAATCTAATCCATTTTAGATGATGGATGCACACCTTGTTTGGAAGCAATTGTTGGAGCAACATATATGGTATGTAAGGTGGCTGCCATATATAAATGTGATATCTCAAATGATCTTTCATTTTTTGTTTTTCATATATAATCACAAGAATATTATAGGTATTTTAAAGGCTAATTTGTTTAATTTGATTAGATCTTTTAGTAAATTTTGAATAATTCCAAATTAGTCAAAAGCAGTATTACAATAATGATAAAGGTTGAACCCAGTTTGGTTGAATAAAAATATTTCCACAACAATGCATATTTATTATTGTTTGCAGGAAACAATGAAGAAAATGCTCCATGAAATCAATCATAGAGGGAGGTAAGCCAACGGATTAAATCTATTGTAAATTCTCCTTTTTAAAATTATTAGTTCATTATTTGTGTTATTTGTGTGGTTGTTAATTAACAAGTGTACTAAAGTGTTACTTGTTTATTTTTTGTTTATAAATTATTAATATTTTATTAGGATAATACTAGACGTAAGAAAATGAATCCAAATGATTTATGTTATTTGTTACAAATAAACCCTTATTTACATTAACTCCATTGATAGCAATATTTGAACTTATGATGTCAACAATGTCAAATACCATGTAATTTTACCAAATTTTCTTATCTAATTTGGTATGCCTAGCACTACTCATATTTTTATTATAATCATATATGTTGCATTTAATTCCTTTTTCAAATATTACTTTTTATTCAATAATTATAAATAAATTTTATAGTAAAATCTTTATATGCTTCTTAGTTTATTTAAGTTAGAATATAAAATATTTATAGTAGGAAGAAGGAAAACAAGAAGATTATGACAATCTTCTATGTTGATAGTTGTGCTTACAGTTGTACTATTAGAAATGGAACATGCCTTATGATTATTGTTATGGTGTGTTGGAAAAATAATCTTAAACTTGTTTTAATTGTTTTATTTATTTAATTATTAGATGTTTTAGATATTTAGCAATAGACTAATTATTAGAGAAAAATATTATTTTAGAATTGTTTAGTAGTGGTTAGTTTTGGTAGTAGTTAGTTTTAATATATTTGTAGGGCTGAGTTCTATGGAGTCCACCTTTTTATCGGAGTGCTCGGAGTCCATCTACGTTCTGCAAATAAAATATATTGTAAAACGTGTTATTTTGCAAAACATGTTACACAAATAGCATAACTTCAACAAAATCATGCAAATCTTATATATTTACGGTACAATATGTATGTTCTGCAATATGTTCTGCAACATGAAGATTTATGTTCTGCAAACTAAACATGTTTTGTAGAATATATATTTTTGCAATGTTCTGCTTGTAAAATGTATGCAATCTACAAGATTTTTGATAGAATAGTGATGTTTGTCGAAAAATAATATGTTTTGCAATATTTTAAGCTATATTTTACTTGCATAACATATATGGACTCCGAGGACTCCAATTAAAGGTGGACTCCATAGAACTTTACTCTATATTTGTAAGCGTATATAATGGGTAGTTTACCTTGAGTTTTATAAGAAGTAAAATAAGTAAAATAGCGGTACAAGTTCTCTGCAAAATGTAGGTGTCTTCTTTTTTTCTCTAATTTTTTCCAACATGGTATGAGAGCTATATGTTCTAGGGCTTATTAGACTCTTATAAAAATACATACATTTATATATATATATTAAATATTTATCTGTGATTTACAATGGCATAAAAAAAATTCTCCATCTATATTGAATGAGGTATCAAGATGAAAGCATTCTTGATAGAGAAGCATGGGAAAAAGAAAGAAAAGCAAGAACAAAAATTAAGGAGGAACATGAGCGGTGAAAATAATGAGAAAGATATCATGGCAGAAGAGGCCATGAATGAAATTTTATTTTAGAAGTATGGGTGAGAAGTGCACCCTGGAGAGAAGTACTTCAAAATTATTTTTGATGAGAAGTGCATCAAACTTGACCGTGGTGAGAAGTGCATCACAAAATGAAGAGATGGTGTCGAAAAGTGCATCACAAAATAAAGAGAAGTGCTTCATAAGTTTAAGATTATGTGGGTGAATGTTGGAAAAATAATCTTAAACTGGTTTTATTTGTTTTATTTATTTAATTATTAGATGTTTTAGATATTTAGTAATAGATTAATTATTATAGAAAAATAATATTTTAGAATTGTTTAGTAGTGGGGTAGTGGAGTAAATTATGGACATGTAATTTACCTATTAATTAGTAGTGGTTAGTTTTGGTAGTAGTTAGTTTTAATATGTTTGTTACCTTGAGTTTTATAAGAAGTGAAATAAGTAAAATAGCAGTACAGGTTCTCTGCAAAACGTAGGTCTCTTCTTTTTTTCTCTAATTTTTTCCAACATGGTGAACACTCTTGCTTTTAAACATGGATCGACTAATATATAGAATATCATGAAGGTGAGCGTTCAATTCCTCTGGAACTTTTGGGACCTTCTGATTGTGTGTATCTTCTCATCTTGAGAATACGAATGGTCCTTGTAAGCTGACTATATGACATCCAGTTTTTGGAATATTCTGATTTGGTTGCTTATTATTTATGTTACTGTTATGCGTTGTTAGATGATAAGGACAGCTGTGAGGGCTTTGAATGACAAGAACCATTCAAGCCGTCAAAAGGTTGCTAGCTAAGTTGAAAGGTTGCTGGCTACGTCGAAAGGTTGCTGGTTACATGGAGACCGAGTTCCATGTGCCAAAAACACCCCTTCATGAATTCGAGTTGACTCACAATCATAGACAGATGAAGAGTTTTGGACAACTCGTTTTAGCCAGATATTATTATACATGGTGGAGGATCTCAAGAAAGACTACAAGAAAAGGGGAAGTAAGATGTGTTGAAGAAGGCAAACTTGGTGATGAGGAAATCAGCCAACTCCGCGGGAAATTCAGAGATATTGAAAAGGAACTTAGTGATGCTGAATTGAAGAAGGAGAATAGGGAGACGGCCTTGTCAGCATTACCATCTGAACAAGCTCGGGTTGCCGCGAAGATTCAGGGTTGGTTCTATGTTAAATCTGTTCATGCCCAAATCACACAAGATTTAGTATAATAACTATTCTTTTATTAATCATTGAAAGATTTAGTGCCTGCATGATTATCATTTTTTATATTTATTTTGTATAATAAGGATTCTTTTAAAAATGGCATGGTGTTATGGTAAATACAAATGTTTGTATTTTTGTGTGATTTATTATTTCAAGTATCATGTGTTCCCCACTCTTAAGTAGAAACCATAACTCGGATAAATAAATAATACTCATTATATACATTATCAAACTGAACAAGATATCATGTTACCATTATTTTCCCATTCACTACAAAATATGACTAGACTACATCGCTAGTTTTTAGTACCGACCAAATACGGTTGCTTTTAATTAAATACGACCGCAAAAATAGTAGTTTTTCCGAAGCTAGTCATTTTAAAAAAAACATTGTATTTAGCAAAATACGAGCCTCTAAATATGATGATATAAATATGGCAGGCTTAATACTACCGCTCTATTTCGATGTGATCGTATTTAGTATATTTGAAATATAAATTTTCAGCAAAAAAATTGAATTTTTTGCTCATAAAAATCAACATGACTGTCTTTGGTCATAAATCAAATATGACTGAGTTCTGTTGTAATTTAAATACGACCATTTTTCATTGGTACATAAAAATAATCGATGGTCGTTTAACGTTTAAAAATGACAGATTTCGGTTGAAATGTAGTTTAAATGTTGTTACAACTGTTCTTGGTTGTAATTTTGAGTTTTGTTATATAAATATGACTATATTTCATTAAAAATGATGAATGCATGTTTTTGTTAAATTGAATATGACCCTATTTTGTTGAAAACGAAGGGCACACGGTTTCTGTTTAATAGAAAAAATTACCAAATTTTGTTGGAAAGAAGCGCACCTATTTTTTGTGTAATCTAATTACGGCCAAATTTATTGTTATTTATGGTGCATATTAAATTCGAGAGGCTTAGTTCATTATTTTGAGCTTATAAATCTGACTCGATTATGTTATTTTAATATAAGTCGAAATAAAAAAATTTGGTTGCTTCTTGCCTTAAAAGTCTCCTAATGTTGCAACCAAAATATGCAAAAATCAATGAACTACATTGCATAATAAGTCAAGCAATACATACACCTGTCACGGAATAGTTATCTGAAAGTCACAAAAATGGAAAACATGATACTGATAATTAAAATAATTAAACAATTAAAATAATTAAACAGTACCAAAAGATTTCTAAACAGGCACAAGATTGCCCAAAGTTCACAAAATAGCATTTAAAATCTTCACAGTACCAAAAGCAGTTCATAAATGAGGAGGATTAAAAAACTGGAAAGTGGTCTAGACCAGGGTCGATGTCTTCACCTTATTCATCGTTGATGGTGCCCTCCATCATAGTCACAGTCTGAGGAGCCTCGTGCAGAAAAATCAGGTAGAAGTCAGCTAGAAGAAAGTTCAACTGTCACAAAAGAAAGTTATATAATCCTCACATTGATTTACATATCAAGAACAAATCTTTATAGTGAAGATAGAAAATGGGGAAAAATCTAACAAAAAGTACTAAAATCAAAATAGTACATTCAAGAAAAAACAATAAATAAACAAATTAATACTTGCACTCTTGAAAGTACAAAAAACTGATTTGAAATTTTCTACCTGAAACTGAACTTTAGTTTGTTGATCTCGAAGCTCATAAAATCTTGATTAATAAAATAGGTACTAAAAAAAGTACATTGAAAAATTAAATCATAATGACACACACAAATGATACTAAACCAAAATCTAAAATAATATATCATTATAAACACACAAACATATTATGGTAGCCTTATCTCATCCAAAGTCAATTGCACACTAAATTACCAAAGCCAGCTAGGAGTGTAACACGTGGACACATGTCTATCAAAACTTCTATTATTTGCACTCAACAATTTATCAAACTACAGATAAGTGTCCAACTGTTCATGCTGAGTGTCTAAGTTTAAATTTATAGATGCATTTAATGACGCTAATTTTTTTTAAAAAATACGTCTAAGATAATCTTGTCATTTACTTTCATGATAAGGCCAAGCGGAGTTGCAGCACTAGGCAAATATAGGATATCCCTTGAATGCTGACTTAGGCCTGGAAAAGTTGTAGAGGCTAGCTTGTTGATTTCTTTATCCAGAAAAACTTTATAACTTCGCGTGCGGGTAAAATAGACCATTTCCTCAACTTCCGCCAGGAACTTTGGCATCATCAAGAAGATCTCACTAGGAACATCAACTGACCCCGTCAAGTCGTTCTCTTTCCTTCTCTTGATCAGCTTCTTTGAATCCCCGGATCCCAGCAGGTCTGCGAAGGTGTGTTTGTAGGTTCAACCAGGATGTCGATCGAATAATGGGTTGTTGGGCGTGGGTATGACACTATGTAAAGCAATTGGATGACCCGAGTTTAATATCAATACCAACAACAAATATTTAAATTAAATATATGGGGGTTGGAGGACTCGAACCGAGTCCCTCCTAAATAGAGCTCTGATGCCATGTTAAGATACCAGTCCGCCTGAATCCTCAAAGTGTTAGGAATTCGGCTTATCACGATCATATCTCATAATTCAACATCCTCCTCAGTCGAAAGCCCGTTTATTCGGGTTTGAACAGTGGATCACTACATGTGTTGTACCTTTTTGGGCCTAGCATGTGGTCAATTGACTAGGTGCGGATATTTTCCTATTTAGGGGCCCATCATAATACACATTTTTCAATTACCGGATGGGGATCTGGTCCTATTTATTTTTTTCCACCAAGGTACAATGTCAATATTTTCAATAATTAATTACAATATTGAGGGTAACATGCATGGAGTTGAACCCGTGTCCTCGTCATCGACTTAAACTGGTGTCCTCGTCTGGCCATTATGAGCTCTAATATCATGTTAAGTAACCAGTTCTTCTAAAACCTTAAGATGGTAGAGGAAAGGCACGAACATGATCTTATACTCTTTAAAACTCTTTATTAAACGTATGATATTTTTCACTACGATTGACAATAACAGTTTAAAACAAATACCAATATCCATATCAAAAAGAAATATTTAAATTAAATATATGGGGGTGGGAGGACTCTAACGCGAGTCCCTCCCTAAACCGAGTTCTGATAAGAGGTTAAGTTACCGGTTCTCCTAAAATTTCGTGGTGTTATTCACTGGGCTTATCAATATCAACTCATATCTCAACATATATAATATATTTGACTTAGTTTTAAATAATTAGTATGAATAAAGAGAATCACATTTATGTTACCAAAAGATTTATGTGTCATATGAAGGTACGATACATTATATATTACTAGTTTATAAACCTGCATGATTATTATTCTTTTTAAATTGATATTTGCATAAATAGGTATTATAAGTAAAAAAATTAATACTTTAAATTGTATAAAAAATCTTAGTTAAAATATTGAGAGAAAAAAATGAAGTCCAAGAAAAAAATGTATTTATTGGGTTTCAAAAGTACTATAAATCAGTTTTTGACAATTTTACTTAATGGCATAAGAATGTGGTGAAATAATTTTTAATTTTTTAATGATTTAAAAACTATTATCAAATTGATATTAGCCAAAAATTAAGAATAAAAGATGATTATCAATTTTACTTTAAAATTTCTATTCAAATTATTATAACCATTTATTCTTTGTTTTGACTTCAAATATATTTTACAATATCTACAAAGACTCAATTTAGATTCTTTGAATATAAAATATACATGTGTATCAGATTTAAAGTCTCTGAATTATTTGTTTATTGTAGGCCATAAAGATTTTTAATAGATTTATCCCCTTGTACTAATACCGAGCTAGATACAAATTTTAAATAAAAAATATTTGTTAATTTGAAATAGGTAAAGAAAAAGGATTCAAACTGAAGCAAAAAATATATATATAATCATTTATTAAATTTTGTTTGATTTTATTTTTTGTCTACCGTTATTTCTATAAATCAGATTATGACAATTTTATAATTCAGTTATAACTTAGAGAATAAACGGAGTTTTCGGGCCTAATTTGGATATTTTAGATATTTTGAGCCTACATTTTGGGCCAATAATTTCACTAATTTGGATGTTTTCGCCCTAAGTTTTTCTACCTTGATTTAACTTTTTTAATTTGTAACTGCCCATTAAGAATGAAAGATGTAGAATTCTAGAGGAAGTCTAACATACACAATATATAACACAACTCAGCTATATAGCCCCGGTAAGCCTAAAAGTAGGACCACATTTTTTTTTTTGCTTGATTCATGGAGGTTAGTTTTCTTCTAACTTTTTCTCAATAAAATTACATCTTCCATCTTATATATGGATCTAGTAGAATCCATTCCATTTTCTCAATTTGATACATGAATCTAATTCATTTTAGATGAGGGATGCACACGTTGTTTGGAAGCAATTGTTCAAGCAATATATATGGTAAGTGTAAGACTTCTTTGCTGAGCATGAGTCTAGGAACCTGAGTTGGATGAGACGCCGTGACTCTTAATCGGCGACAACTGTGCGCGCAATCGCGTCTGCTAGGTTTGTCGGGGCTGTTGGTTCTGGTGGGTTTGTTGGGGCTAGTGGCTAAAATCTTAGCAATAACTAGTGTTTGAGTATAATTCACTTGGTGATAGTTATTGACGATTTCAGGAGTCCAGGCAGTTGGATGACAAGGTAAACTGGCAAATAATAGGGACACAAGTGGCAGGCACGGGGCAGTTGCTAGGCATGGGGGATAGTTTTATAAACTGCCCACAGTTATAAAACTGTCTTATAGTTCAAATTAGTGGTTGAACTATATGTATGTTAGGTAAGCCAATCAATCACAGATGGAGGTAAGCCAACAATCAAATCTATAGTAAATTCTCCTTTTTTAAATTGTTAGTTCATTATTTGTGTTATTTGTGTGGTAGTTAATTGAGGAGTGTACCAAACTCTTACTTGTTTATTTTTTGTTTATAAATTATTAATATTTTATTAGGATAATACTAGAGGTACCAAAATGAATCCAAATGATATATGTTATTTTTTACAAATAAACTCTTTTTTACATTAACTCCACCTATAGCAATATTTGAAATCATCACATTAACAATGCCAAATATAATGTCATTTATACCAAATTTTCTTATCTAATCTAGTATCCGTAGAACTACTCATTTTTTTGTTATAATCATATATGTTGCATTTAACTCCTTTTTGAATAAGATACTTTTTCAAATATTACTTTTTATTCAATAATTATAAATATATATTTTATACTAAAATCTTTATATATTTCTTAATTTATTTTAGTGAGGAATATAAAATATTTATAGTACGAAGAAGGAAAACAGGAAGATTCTGACAATCTTGTATGTAGATAGTTGTGCTTACACTTATAATATTAGAAACGAACATGCCTTAGGATTATTGTTATGTGAACACTCTTATTTTTAAACATGGATCTACTAATATATAGAATATCATGAAGCTAAGCGTTCAATTCCTCTGGAACTTTTGGAACCTTCTGACGGTATGTATCTTCTCATCTTCAGAATACGAATGGTCCTGGTAAGCTGACTATCTGCGCTCCAGTTTTGGGAATATTCTGTTTTAGTTGCTTATTATTTATGTTACTGTTATACGTTCTTAGATTATAAGGACAGCTGTGAGGGCTTTGAATGACAAGAACCGTTCAAGCCATCAAAAGGTTGCTGGTTACATGGAGACTGAGTTCCATGTGCCAAAATGTCCCCTTCATGAATTCGAGTTGACTCACAATCTAAGACAGATGAAGAGTTTTGGACGATACGTTTTAGCCAGACATTCGTATACATGGTGGAGGATCTCAAGAAACACTACAAGAAAAAGGGAAGTAAGATATCATACAGTGTTAATGAAGGAAAACTTGGTGATGAAGAAATCTGCCAACTCCCCCAGAAATTCAGAGAATATTGAAAAGGAACTTAGTGAGCAAGTTGTAGTTGCCGAGTAGATTCAAGGTTGGTTCTATGTTAAATCTGTTGATGGCCAAATAACAAGATTTTGTATAATAACTATTCTTTTATTAATCATTCAATGATTTTGTACCTTCGTTCTTATCATTTTTTATATTTATTTTTCATAATAATGAATCTTTTAAAAATGGCTTGGAGTTATGGTAAATGCAAATGTTTGTATTTTTTGTGTGAATTGATATTTCAAGTATCATATGTTCTCCACTCTTAAGTAGAAACTATAACTCACATAAATAAATAATACTCATTATATATATTATCAAACTGAACAAGATCTCATGATACCATTATTATCCCATTCACTACAAAAAACAATGCAAAAAATGACTAGACGACATTGGTCATTTTTAGTACCGACCAAATAAGGTTGATTTTAATTAAATAAGAATTAAAAATGAAGGAATAGTTGTTTGGTTGTTGAGTTATTTAGATAATGATTATTTTGTTAAGATATAGATTTAAGTATACAAGTATATACTCGCTATGTGTTACATGAGTACTCAATGAGTATGCTTGAATATACGAGTTAAGTATATAAGTATATACTACTAAGTGATATGTGAATATTCTGTGATTATACTCGTGTATATATGTTAAGCTTTAATGTGAGTCGGGATAATCGTTAGACATTCATGGAACAACGAGTGCGAATAAGTATCTAATTAGGGATTATATTTTGGATTGTAGATTTAGATAGCGGAGGCATTCAGGATTGTAGATTCAAATAGTGGAGGCATTCAGGCTAGAAAAGGGAAAGAAACTTAGGTGGCAGTAGTTCAGCTTCAGTAGTTCAGTTTCAATTTCAGTCAAGCAGGAAAGCGATTTAAGGCAAGTAACTATGCATTGTCATATGAATTTATATTGCTAATGCCATGATAAAGTAGTGATCTTTTTTAATACTTGTGATAAACCTGTTATTGATTTCTGAGAAACCCTAATATTGATTTTTGTGATAACTTGTTGTTGGATCCTGTTCATCCCGTTTATATTAATTTGATTGATTCATACCCTATTACATTTCCTATTTCCTTTGTCACCCTATGATCTCGTAAATCCTAATAGAACCTTTATGAATTTCCTTGTGGAATATTTTGATTAACCTGAATTCTTCATTAACTTGAATACCTTTGCCTTGTTGATTAATTCCCTTGTATACCTCGAACTTCATTTTTAGTATTGCTTCAATAATTCCCTATATTGACCATTGCATATAATTTGAATTCCTTGAACTACCTTTGTTTGATAGCTATCATTTATTTCCATATCCAAACTTTATAACTAGATGTACGCCATATACTACACTTGATCTCAGACACTCCTACCTTTGTTGATTATAGTTATAACTCCTTTTCAATACATTCTTCCTAGTTGTTGAATCATTCGTACTCATCCTTGATGATCCCGCTTGTGAGAAGATAATTTAATTTCTGATAAGAGTCCCATAACTCCAATCCTCGACTGATAATTTAAATCCTATTGTTTAGAATCCTTGTAATTTCTCCATGGCATCAGTTTTATAAAAGATAATTGCTCTTTAACCAAAGAATGTTTTCTTGATTTAGTGGATTGGACTCAGACGCAAGTCCCTTTCAGACCAATTGATAGGCTAAAATGTTGCCTAGGGATCCAATTATATTTGAGAACCCAGCGAGGTTCGGGATTACTTCGCGGCTGATCACCGGCTATAATCTGTAGCATCCTAAAATGAAGTTTTTGAAGTTATTTTGATTATAAATGTTTATAACATGATGCCATGATGCCATATATCTTGTCCATGATGCTATTATGCCTTTATGATATGATTATCCTGCTATTGAATTGCGATGAATGTCGGCTTTCACCCTATCTTAATCCTTGATTCTTGAAAGCCCAAACCTTTCTTCATAAACTTGGTATAGCCAATGACAGAAATCTGCCACCTAGATTTTTAAAAGTAGAGTGCCTCAGATTTTGCTATTATTATTATTATTGCTTTATAGAACTGTCATATAGTTAATTGCTGAGCTTTTTATGCTCATATATTTTGCTTGTTTCAACCATGACAGTTAAGCGAGAAGATGGCCAGACTTAGGCGCACTGCTCGTAAGAGCGAACTTGGTGGCCCCTACCATATCGTAGGCTTCCGGATGCCAGAGCAGGTAGTACAGGATGTGTGAGCAAGCGCTTTAAATGGAAAGTTATAAGATACAACGGGTTATCTATCGGTTCCAAGTCGAAATCGATTATGTAAATTAAATATTATTTTGGGTTGTAATATATATTATCAAGTTGGTAGTTGTAATCTTGTCTCAAACTCAATCCTGTATAGATCCTGTTATTAGTTAATCGGGGTTTATGCTTATTTATTGTTAGTGTAATGGTGTGTGGGTCCTCATTTTCTAACTCCAAGATTGAGGGCGTCACAACAGTGATCTAGTAAAGCAAGCTATGATCAACAGTGTCAGAATAACAGCAAGCCAAGATGCATAGTCTAGATTCAAAAAGGAAGTCGAATTTCATGGAGATATTATAGGAACTTCTTTTGTATCTGTTGTAAGGACTTCTCTAATATAATATACGTGCATTATATATATAGAGCTCAAGTATAAATCGTTTTAACTTATTCAAATTGATTTCCTAAATTATAGGAGTTTGTTTTTCTATCAAACTCTATCTTCTACAATCTGTTAAAAATGTTTTATACTCTACAAAATAGAATATATATCTTCTGAACATTGAACATCATTGTTTCTCTTCTATCTAACGTATACATGAACATTGGAAACCATCCCAACGATCTTAAACGGTAGAATTGGATTCTAGCCATTGTAATTGGTCGAGGTTGTTTCAAACGTTAATGTGTGTTGATATATGAGCAATCTTGTAGATTTTCAAAACTAACTAATTGCAGCAAGAACACTCACAACTCACTGAACTTTAATGATTCCAAAATCCTCTCGAGCTCTTAATTATATACACGTGTTCTATCTTAGAGAGTCTAAATTTTGAGTTGTAATCACTTTATCATTCGATTTGTATTGTTCAATTTGTATTGATTAGTTGCTGGATAGTTCGATAAGAGAAACAAGGGTTTGGTGAACTAGTGCTAGAGAGGTTTGCACTACGGGCTAGTGTAGTACTTAGAGGGCAGGTTCAGAAACAGTGTTTCAGCAAGCCATTATCAGCAGCTGGGATAAATGGAGATATATTATTGTATCTTGTAATTGTTAGCTTATTGTGATTCAATAATATATTCTCTTACCAAGTTGGTAAGGGACCAGGACGTAGACTATAGGGGATTAGGTGTTGAACCTTGCTAAAATTCTTGTGTATTCTTATTACTTTTCTACATATTATTTTATGCACTACATTTAGTCATCTTAGCTTACTATTATTGTCAGATTATTGAACTGTTTATAAAATCTCAGTAAGCTATTATCGGGTAAAATTTAAAACTAATATTAGTTAGCCATATTCACCTATTCACCCCCCTCTAGGTGTATTTTTCACTAATGGGGTTTTTCCTAAAAAATAAACAAGTTCACTAAACTAAATAATAAATTTGGAAACAAGTTTGCAGAAGCATCATTCAAGAAAATCAACCAGCATTATATCGTGTGATCCAGGAAGATCCCGACCCGACTTGATCTCATCCCCTCTACATCAGAGAGTTAGTTGCATTTTGGACGGAAAATAAGAAATATAGTTGTCCCTCAGTTCCTTACTCCTATCCTCCATGACTCTATCCTACAAAACTTGCAATACTCACTTGTAATGCAAAAAATATTATATAGATTTATGTATATGTACTTGGGCATCATCTTTGTTTAATTGTTAATTGTATAATTTTTTTTGCATAAACACATATTTATAGGATTAAACATATGCAAATGACATGTTTAGGATATTGGTCACATGAATAAGTAAACATATAGTTTAGTCAGCATCCAAAAATAAGTGCCCTAGTTAGGACTTTTCTCCTGAGTCCTACATTAATATTTCATTTAATATATTGAATGGCAAAGAACTGTGTTGGTTATTAATTTCTTGACTTGGGCATAATATTATTCGATAAATGATCTTTGTTTAGTTCTGTTAAATTTACCACCTCACATTGTTAGAGAAGCTGGTTAAAGTTATCTTACACTTCATTAACTAATAAAAATTAATTAACTTATAAAAATTAGAGGGTTGGTCTTTTACTTGTACATGAGTGATTAAAAGAGAAAACATTACAAAAATAGCCTATTTTTGAAAAAAAATAACCAAAATAGCCATTCTAAAAAAAGTGGCCAATTTTAGTTGATTGAATACTCCCCTGTCAGTTGGGTATCCCAATTTGTATAAGATACTCCACTGCTAGTTGGGTATTTCATATATGGTATACTCCACTGACAGTTAGGTATCTCATGTAAAGTTAATACTCCACTGACAGTTGGGTATCCCATCATCTAAATTTGGCCAACTTTTCATAAATCGATCATTTTTGCTAATTTTGTATAAAAATAGCCTAAATTTGTCCTTCGCCCATTAAAAGAGGTATTGCTTTTAGTTAGTTACTTCTTGGTAGCCACTTTTCTTTGTCAATGGATTTCGTATTATGTAAAATCAAGTTATCACTGCGCTTTTTATTTTTTCTTAAATTAATGTAATTGTTTGCTTCTGTGTGCTCACTTTGCAAAACCTTTATTTCAATACAATTTGTAAGAATTTAAACTAGTATTCAATTCTTAAATGATAAATTTCTTATAGTTAAATATTTTTGTTAGATATCGGGTAAAGCTAAATAACAATAGATATAGTTATAGATTGGAATAAATTAAAAAATCGAAAGCAATATAAACAACCCGATACTTTACATATCTCCTGAGTTTATAATACCCTTCAGGATGCATATATAATTGCAATAACATTCTACAAAGTCATGTCCTTTTCTAAATAATACACTAACATAATCGTGTTTTAGGGATGTATGCAGTTAGTGAAACCGAAACTCAAGCTAGTGAGAGCCAAAATAAAATTAGCGATACTCAAAAGAAGAAAAAAGTGTTATGGAGGTGTGGACTTTTAAATAAAACTTTTCTAGAAGGAGGAATTTAGCGCTAGTGGTAGGCTTGGTAGCAATCTTATACCGCCTTCATGGATAAAAAGGGGAGAAATTCCTAATAAAATCCACAACTTTGAGGTTGACCCTAGACAAATGAGAAATCGATATGATAATTTAGGATCTCCATATGTTGCTTGGTGTCTACTCAAATTCAAAACTTGGAATAATTATAATCTAACAACTAATACATTCATGTGTGAAGTTGATCACATTCTTCATCTCTGAAGTTGAAGAATGGGATCAACTTGAAAAGGTACTTTTAATTTAATTTAATAAAATTTAAATATCACATTTTAAACCAAATTAACTTTATTCTTTATTCCACATGACACCTTTGAGTGACCCTAAACTTTGTCCCCATTTTTATTATGGAATACGAGAGTTGGTGGATGAGGACTTAGCTTTAAGAAGAATAAAAATGTTGAATAGCACTTCTTCCTAGAACTGAAGAAGTGCACTCAAATACCTGGTTTACGGTTGTCGAACAAAATCTAAAGAAAAAGGTTAAAACATTACCAAAAATGACAAAATTTACAAAATTTGAGGTTGATATGACCAATGCACATAAACTTATGGTATGGTTGAGGCAAATAGTGGACCATCACTTAAAGAATGTAAAGAGAAATTGAACAGTCTTGGATGAAGATAAGCAAATCCCTTGCATCTAACTTTGAATTTTTTTGTGAGAGTCCAAAATATAGAGACAATGGATGCTTTCTCATGAATATGAGAATAGAACTAGGTTAAAATGGTGACAACTAAATTAGGATTTGATGCTTAGTGTTGCATCTGGTTTTATTCGCGTCCTCCTTATTTTTAGCTTTATATTTCATTTTTCTTGGGACTTAGTTTTTCTTTAGCATTCATGTTTTTAGAAATTGGTTTAGTTTCGAACTTCAAACTTTTTCATTTATTTTAATGGTTTTAATAAATGCATTTCAAGTTATAATTTTTTATTAGTTTTTTATATTTTACAATTTGAAAGTAGGAATAATACCAAGAATAAAAGATAATTATTTAGTGTCAAAAAATGATGCGCCTTTCTCCTGTTCCATATATTCAACTTTGTAACCTCTTTAAACAACGTGGTTGACCGGAAGATAGTCGGTATTTAACCGTTGAAGAAATAATGGATATTTTTTACATGTTGTAAGTCATAATGATCATTTTATAAAGGTGAAACGTAGATTTCGACATTCTACATAAACAATACCTAGACGGAATGATGGAGTTTTCAAAAGAAATAATATGTCCTACACCATTTAATCAAAACTCAAATGTTTCAAGGAGATAAAAAGAGCTGTTAAAAATATTTCCTCTTAGTAATGAATTTTTTTTTGCATTATGTAATTTCTTATTAGCTAGAAAATCAATATAACTTCACATGCTTTTGTTACTGGGGTACACGTAGTAATTGGTGAACTTGACGGTACATTGGTTCATGCTATTATCGTGGTTGGTCAAAAAACTCAATATAGACGAGGAAGAAGGGGTGAATGTTACCAAAATATTTTAGGTATTTGTGATTTTAATATAATATTCATATTTATCTGGGATGAGATATTAATAGAGGTCGCCTTCTATCCTCATTTTGGATATCTGGTTCCCTATAAAGTATGTATCTCTAAATATTTAACATTAATATTATTAAATAAAGAATAATTTTGGATATTTTTTTGATATTAAATATTATTGTTCTGGTGGAGCATATACAAACACTCTTGGTTATTTAACCTCATACTCTAACACAAGATACTGGTTAGCAAATTTTCTTCGTCAAGAAACCTTTATTCATGCCCATGCAAAATTAAGAAATGTTATCCAGCGCGCGTATGGTGTATTGAATGTAAGATTATTCATCTTAAAATAGATAGGTATATATTTATATTCTAAACAACAAGATACTGAAATTGCGTGTACCGCTATTTATAATTTTATAAAAAAAGGAAATTAGAAGATGAATAATTTGATCAGTGCGATCAAAACATTGACGAAGAAGAAAATGATACAAATTTGGAGGAACCAACAAATTTAACATAATGGGGATCTTAAGCCACATAGTTCAACAGTGGTGAAGAAGAGGGATCAATAAATTAAAAATAATGAGGATCTCAAGCCACCTAGTACATGAACGATCTTCGCGATCATATTGCTTCAAATTTGTGAAAGTATTCCTAATAATTTTTTTAAAAATTTTCTAAGAATTATGTTTTCTAATAAAAATTATATGTGATAATGATATTCTTTTTTATTTAATGTGTCACCATCGAATTGAAAAACATCTCTCTTTCTTTCTCCCATCCATTCACGCAACATCTCACACGGGTCAAATGTTTTCTCAAAAGTTAGTTTAATCACTCAATAGTCTCACATGATTTAATATGAATTCATATCATATGAATGTATATAGGTGAGTATGACTAATGGAGTGTTTAAAATTAAATAGACTTTTGACTGTGAAAGTTTCTAACTCGAATCAATTCCAACATCATCTCATACTCTTTAAATATCTTCTCGAAAGTGAGTTTACTCCTCAATAGTCCCGGTTGATTTAATATTCACTCATATTATATGTATGTATATAGTGGAGTATGACTAATGGAATGTTAAAAATACACTATAATTTTGACTATGAATATAATAGAAATGTATAGGTTATTCTAGGTTATTCTATATTTTGTATGATCTAATCTCTACAACTATCCAAAGAGTGTTCTATTGTCTTTTTTGAAATCTAGCATTTAAGCAAGAGTCTTTTTAAGTATAGCCAATAAATAAGTTTCTAGATCTTTTCCTAGAGTATATAAAGTCATTATAAAAAATATAATTTATATAAAATAACACTTCTCCGAAATATCCAACAAAGTAGTATCAAGAGCTAGAGATTATGGTTACATTATTGTCTTAAAAGAGATTTGTGTATATTCTTATTTACTTCGAAGGAGAATTTGACTAAGATTTCGTGATATGTGGCAAATACAGTGTGATATATAGAAGTACACCCTACGAGGAGCAAATCTGGACAGGAAAATAAAGTGCCAAAGGTTCTGGTTGTCATCAAAGAAGCCCTCTGGCCTATGTTCTTTGCTAGTAGTCATGAAATTCTTGTGTTATTTTGAAGCACAACTTGGCTAAATTTTTGTAATGCCCGGGTAAACCATGTGTGGCATATAAACGTGAATCTATTATGAACAAAGCTCATGTGAAAAATTAAGAACGTGCGTGGTACAATAAAATTTTAATGATGATAGAAGTATATGAGAAAAAAAAATGAGGGAATGTGTTAAAAATATAATGTTACATCCATCACTACAACAAATTAGGCCAATTACGACGGTCAACTTACGACGGAAAAAAATGCGCGCCCAACTTACGACGGAAAAAAGTAAAACGTCGTAATTATTTATGACGAAACCCAAAATCGTCGTAAGTTTAGTATTTTATTAATAAAATTATTGACGATACGATTAAATAAAAATGAAAATTATTTGAAATTGCGACGATTTAAACATTTCGTCCTAAGTTATTTATTTTTATTAAAATTTATGACGGAAATTAAAATTCGTCGTAAGTTATCAAAGAGGAAAATTTAACTTTTTCCCCAAATTTTTGGTGGGAAAATAAAAATCATTCGAAATTGCGACGGTTTGAACATTTCGTCGTAAGTTAAATATTTTTATTAAAATTTTAATTTGAAATTAAACAAAAAATATATTTCATCTAAATTTACGATGAAATATTTTTGACAAAAAATATTTGAACATCTAATTTACGACGGAAATTAAAATTCGTCGTAAGTTATTAAAGAGGGAAATTTAACTTTTTCCCCAAAATTTTGGCGTTAATTTGACTTTTCTCAATTTTTTGTAGATAATAATTTAGGACGGACTCCGGCATAAAGTAGCACATGTTTTTTGATAATTTCAATTTTTAAAAAATATTATTTCATGATCCAACCATATTAATGTTATCATTTATTTGTTTGGGTGACATTTCAAGAATTTCAGAAAAAAAATTAAATATTTTGATAAAATAATTTAATATGAAACATTGATTATCACTAATATATAGATATTGTCATCCATACGGTTGAATCGCTGATTTTTTTTTTAAATAATCAAAACACAAATTCAGAACTAATTATCAGTTAGTTGTACAAGTCGAACTGATGCTTGACTTTTAAAATGGCAAATCAAATAAAATTATTTTGATATAAAATTTGGTTATATCACTAATATATATATCTATTGACATATATACGGTTGGATTGTTGAATTGTTTTTTAAAAATAATCGAAACACCAATTAATGATTAAACACTAGTTCGATGTACAAGTCAAACTGATGCTTGACTACTAAAATGGCAAACCAAATAAAATTATTTTGATATGAAATTTTGGTTATATCACTAATATACATATCTATTGACATCTATACGGTTGGATTGTTGAAAAATAGTTTTTAAAATAATCGAAACACCAATTCAGGATTAAACACTAGTTAATTGTACTAGTCAAACTGATCTTTGACTGTTAAAATGGCAAACAAAATAAAATTATTTTGATATGAAATTTTGGTTATATCACTAATATATATATTAATTGAAATCCATACGGTTGGAATGTTGAAAAATATTTTTAAAATAATCGAAACACCAATTCAGGATTAAACACTAGTTAGCTGTACAAGTCAAACTGATGTTTGACTGTTAAAATGATAAATCCAATAAAATTATTTTCATATGAAATTTTGATTATATCACTAATATATATATTTATTGAAATCCATACGGTTGGATCGTTGAAAAATATTTTTAAAATAATCGAAACAACAATTCAGGATTAAACACTAGTTAGTTGTACAAGTCAAGCTGATGCTTGACTGTTAAAATGACAAACCAAATAAAATTATTTTGATATGAAATTTTGGTTATATCACTAATATATATATCTATTGACATCTATACAGTTGGATTGTTGAAAAATAATTTTTAAAATAATCGAAACACCAAGTCAGGATTAAACACTAGTAGGTGTACTAGTGAAACTGATCTTTGACTGTTAAAATGACAAAACAAATAAAATTATTTTGATATGAAATTTTGGTAATATCACTAATATATATATTTATTGAAATCCATACGGTTGGATCATTTAAAAATATTTTTAAAATAATCAAAACATCAATTCAGGATTAAACACTAGTTAGCCTTACAAGTCAAACTGATGCTTGACTGTTAAAATGATAAATCAAATAAAATTAATCCAACTGTACAGATGTGAATATTCTAAAAAATAAAGTGTGTACGGGAAAATTTAACTAATTTAAATATTTAAATCTTAATTATTTATAAAAATTATAATTTAGGGGTTGAGTAACTAATTTCCACATATTCAGAACTGATGCTTAACAATGATTTGACTATAATTAACCTGATTAAAAAAATTGATTTGATTATATATATTTATTTGTCCTTGAATTTTTTAATAAATCATTTCTCTCTAAAAAATTGCAAGGCTTCAAAAAATTCACTTCAATAAATAAAACCATTTCATAAAATTTACTTAAATTTTTTTTAAAATAAAGAGTTTGATAATAATATAAAAAATTGATATCACAGATAAATAAAAAATTATTTTAATCAGAATTAAATTTTGGTTATATCGCTAATATATATATCTAATGACATCCATACGGTTGGATCGTCGAAAACTATTTTTAAAATAATCGAAATACCAATTCAGGATTAAACACTAGTTAGGTGTAGTAGTCAAACTGATGTTTGACAGTTAAAATGGCAAATCAAATAAAATTATCTTGTTATGAAAATTAGGTTATATCACTAATATATACATATATTGACATCCATACGGTTGGATCGTTGATTTTTTTTAAAATGATTGAAACACCAATTCACGATTAAACACTAGTTAGTTGTAATACTCAAACTGATGCTTGACTGTTAAAATGTCAAACTAAATAAATTTATTTTGATATAAAATTTTGGTTATATCACTACTATATATATCTATTGACATTCATACGGTTGGATCGTTGAAAAATATTTTTAAATAATCGAAACATCAATTCACGATTAGACACTAGTTAGTTATACTAGTCAAACTGATGCTTTACTGTTAAAATGACAAATCAAATAAAATTATTTTGATATGAAATTTTGGTTATATCACTAATATATATATATATACATCCATACAGTTGGATCGTTGAAAAATATTTTTAAAATAATCGAAATACCAATTCACGATTAAACACTAGTTAGGTGTACCAGTCAAATTGATGCTTAACTGTTAAAATGACTAATCAAATAATATTATCTTACTATGAAATTTTGGTTATTTCACTAATATATATATATATATATATTACTAATATATATATATATATAATCTTGGTTACATTATCTTTATAATGATATTTATTTTAAATATTATTATAATAATATTTGGTTGACTTCCTTCATCCAAATCACTTCCCCCTATATATTCCCCCTTTTAATTTTACTTCCATGTTCAATAAAACATAAACCTAATTGGCCGGTTTTTCTTCATCTGGCCGCTTCTTCCTCAGCTCTCTTTAACCTCTGTTTCAACTCATCAGACCCCAAACCAATACAACTTTAGCATAATCCAACTGAAAATCGCAACATCCCTGTTAAACCTTCCCCTCTAATAAAAGTCTTCTTCTCCGGGGATTCTGATACGGTTGATGAGATGCAGCAACGATGTCGTCGTGGCTCTCAGCACCCAGTTGTAATTAGTTTCCAAACTTTTCTGAGTAGTGATCAACCAGCCACTGGTTTTCAACGCAGACCAACTGTTTGATTGTTTGTGCAACAGTCTAATATTGCAATTGCTTACTGTGTTCATGGAACCCTCTCTTTTTTTCTTTAATTATCTCTTTCTTTAATATTGTTGGCTGATATTTTGTAGTTTCTATCATTCTCTCTTTCTCATATTCATGGAACCCTCTCTTTTTTTTCTTTAGGGAATTCACTTGCGGTCTTTTGAATGTTTGTATAGCTTAACAGGGACACCTGGGCAAATGAGGCTGTTGCACAAACCATTATTTCTAATTTTATCTTCTGGCAGGTTTGTTTTGTTCTTTTTATAACACTGTCTTCTTTTGTTATACTGGTTCCATTATATTCCTAGTACATTAATGTATTGCATTTTTTCATTAGGCATTCCTAAATATAGATTGCTATTTTGTTATGAAAATATTGTTAAATTAAATGCCTGTCCGGAAGTTTACAAGTATGTCTTCTTGGTTGAATTGTTAATATTTGGTACTTTTTGTTTGGACATTGTATTTGTGCAGTATTTAAAATATAGCCAACTCTAGCCATATGCTCATGTTTATGTAATTACACATTTTATTGTATATTATTAGTGTAATATTTTAATTAGTTAGTACGTTTTTTTCCTTTTTACGCTTGGTTTTGCCCAACATTATGCAACTGAAACAATTCGTGTCGCACATCATAGGCTGGTAGGTATAGTGCTTATCCAAGGGGGTAATGACTGATTATTTGATTAAATCAGTTTCAAGTATTTATCACCTACAATCTAGAAGTATATGCTGATACAATTGATAAGGATTGAAGTCAGAGTGCCCGAGTATGGTTGGACAACTCAAAAAGTATTCCATCTCATGAACTTTATTGTAAATGGAGGTAATTTGAACATCTAATGCATTGATAAGTATCTTTTACCTAAATATTATATGTTGATGATTCTGAATCTTTAAATTTCAGTTCGAGCCATTGTGTTTACGTTTCATGTACAAGTGTTTAATGTGTTTCTGACAGGTTGTTGCTAATTTGGGTCTTGTTGTACCTGTTTATGATATACAGTCCATTAACGGAGGGTTTGTGTTTCTAAGTGATGTGAGTGATGGTGCATCTACCTATACGGTAACATATAAATGTTATGGATGATGGGTGTAGTTTGTTTTGGTATTAGAGTGTGGGATTTTGATGTAGTGTTTGTGGTTGTTGACAGGTGAGTTTTAGATTGGTGATTTTTCGACCGTTTGTTGGGGAGGTTGTTACTGCTAAGCTATTGGAGTCCACTCCTAATGATTTACGCTATAATGTCTTTTAAGTTGCTTCCTTAATTCATACTTATGTCTTATAGCTACTGCATTCTTTCGTACAGGATTTTACTTGGTAATATAGTTTTAGGCACAATCATACTTATGTCCCCTCTTCACTTTTCATTGTTGCAGGGACTTTTAGTCGTGTGAGGTGCAGATTTTTTCCAAGTTTTCTGCTGTTGGAGTTCTCTTGTTGCCTGGTTGTGCGAGTTTACTTAGGATTTGGCTGTGATTTATTTTTTTATGATCCTTCAAAAGTCGATTGCTTCCGTTTTGTCTAGTTTCCCTGTGAAGGTGTCGAGATGGTTCTGCAACAATTGGAGTAGGTGGTTGTGGACTTTTCTTCCTGGGTTTCTTAGTTTTTATTTTGATTTTGTTTTGATTGGAGGGAATTAGCTGGTGCTCTTTTGGTGGTGCCAAATGTGGTATTTTAATTTATTTCGGCCTATTTTTGTTTTTTATTCTAAGCCTTTGAGGCTTGGATTGAGATTAGGTTCTTTTGTAGTTGGTTTTGTTCTTTTATTTTTTTTTTCTTATTTGTTTTCCTCTTGAAGGTTTGTTTCAAGAGGTAAATATTTAGGGACTCCCTTTGTATATTCTTTCTCTTTATATGTATTTTATATGTATTTACGAGACTCATTCTCCTTTACCCAAAAAAATGTGTTCTTTCACTAGTTTTGATTACTTTTTATTTGGCATTGTAAAGAATTTAAAAAATGACCGGAAACTGAAAAATCAGGCTATTCTGTAAATACAAACTTACGACGGTTGTTCATCACATATTCCGTCGTAAGTTACTAATTTACGATGTATTTTTTCGTCGTAAATTTATGTTTTTATCTCATTAAAAGTGGGCTTCGTAAAGTAATATCCGACGTTTTTTCCGTCGTAAGTACATAACTTACGACGTTATTATTCGTCGTATTATTGTATCTTACGACGATAAATTCCGTCGTAAGTAGATTTATTATTTTATTGAGTATGTGGGCCCCAACTTCCTAATTTGCGACGCAATTTTATCTTGTGACGAAAAAACGAACTTACTACTCGACCAAAAACGACGATTTTTTCCGTCGTAAATGGCTCAATTACGACGATTTCAGTTCAAAAAAACCGTCGTAAATGGCCAGATTTCTTGTAGTGCATTAAATGTCTCTAGATTCATCTACACATATGTGAAAAAATTAAAGGCACATGTATTCGTACTTTATATATTTAATGTATTGGTCTACAACCATGTATTATATAGAATGACGTTTACAATTTGTAGTGAGTCTTGAACTATAGCATTTATGTAAGTGTCTAAACCTTTCTATAAATCTTGTGAAGATCATTAGAATAAATATAAAAAAATTAAGTAAAAATTATGTTTTGTTCAAATGTAAATGTGTGTGAGTCAGCATTAAAGCAATATTTTTTCTTAAATCATTCTCTTGTTTGAGTTTTGAGTGAGAACTTTTCTTCCATTATGGAGATTTTTACTAATGTATATATGAGGTCCAAAAAAATTAGGGAATGAGGTTTTATACGCAGTTTCATAATGTTTGCACATACTTTTGTTGCGCTCTCACACATGTGCCACCATTGATTGCATGTTCAGCATTCTCATTAATTGGATGCTTGTAGTAGTGAAACTTGGGCGGTCTTCATATCATCCGAATGCGGGTACCCAGCACTCGCATCTGGTATACATCCAACACTTGCATCTGGCATACACGTATGGTGCAAGAATACGTGTATGGATAGGGTACCCATCACTCGTATGTGGCATACGCATGTAATGTGCACACATGGGAACATGTATGTTTTTCTGGGCCGTGTTTCAGGACTTATTATTTTGGGCTATGTTTAAGTAAATAGTTATATGTTATTTTCACCCGAAGAATCACCTTCACATATTTTTATGGGTTTGACAACCAAGATCCACTATTCATCCCTACTATATCTACACTTCTTTAAGATGATCACTCAGGGGTTTCCCCTGAGTCAAAAAGAATATATAAAAATAAGGATCTTCACTTTAAATAAATTTGTTATCATATACATTACTATGTCAAATATAATATGGAGATATTGAAAATTATTAGATGATGCTACTTACTACCGAGTTATCGAGTTGTATAGATATAATACCACTCTCGCAACGACAAACCCATGTATGTCCTCCAGTTTCGATATCCACTATCGCAGCTCCAAGGTTGGTTCCTACATGACCCAAAATATAAGGATATAATATAAAAAGAAATATAATAAAACGAATCTTTACGCTAATTATAACAAACATAACTTCAATTTACGTACTTTAAAAATAAGAATAGTATGTACAAATATTCAAGGTTATATGTCAACTTTTAATAGTTCCTTGTTAAAAAATTAAATGCTACTACTCTTCTATATGTGAAAAAGTGAGTATTTTCCTCATCTCTGGTGGGTAGATCTTTATTCTTCACAGATTTGCCGTACCTAACCCTAAAGCTTGGGCATATCACATCTTTATATAAATTAAAAAAAGGTCACATAATATTAAATATCTTTATTTAAATTTAAAATAGGATATATAATATTTAATCCAGTTGGAGAGAGAATCTTTGAACTTACTGATTAAAGTTCGACTGCCATTAAAGTTACAGTCTGTATCCCAGATTTTACCATTTGAGGATGCAGTACCAAACATTATAGATGTATATAGGTCCTTGCAAAGACATTAAGGATAGGTGATGATGTACTAACTATTCCCTAATGAAGTATCCACATGATTCGGCAAATTCGTCATTATTTTGAATATCGAGAGGCCATGCACACTGTGGTACTCTTTTCTCCTCGTAACGAGATTCTTGTGCATCTTTATCGAGTAGCACACGAAAAATGCCAAATGACAAATGTTCAAAAAAGCAAGAACTTGTAAAGTTTTGTATGTTGTATATAATATGGAGAAGTTCTCTAGCAAATAAGAATAAAAATGGGTGATTAAAATTAAAAACAAAGAAAAGTACTAGCAATAGTCAGTACAACAATATTATCAACAAAAAGCATATAGATGTTTGTTTAATACAAACCAAATAAAATGTATTTGTCTGATTTTACAACTGGATCGTGTACCATGACTTGATATGCAACGTCTTTGAGTGAATTAAACATGTATCCAACAAAATGCATATAAGTAATTTATTATTCACAATATGAGTTAACAGGAATATTCTTTTTTTCAATTTAATTTATATACCAATTTAATTGATCGTTTAGATCAATATCAATAATAATATATAATCTTAATGTGTTATTATTGATTTATTCAAGTGGTCAACCAATTTTACCTTTTGCAATATTTTTTTGCTAATTTAATATGGACTATCCATCAAAGGTCAACACTCTTTATCAGCTATTTAGTAATAGATATCATGACTACACAACTTAATTACATGAGCATATATTACCTTTGGACATACCAAGGCTTTACCTCTTATTGGTAGTCACATACCTCTTATTTGCTTGGTGAGATACACATCGCTTTATTTTTCTCCTTATTAATCTTTGTTAATGTGATTGCAACCGACAAACATAGTTAAATTTTAGTTGATTGGTGATGATGTTGATTGTAATGGTTAATATTTAATGTTTTTATAGAAATGAGTCAATATCATAGAAAAAAGTCATCAATTAATGTGTACTAACTTGTGGTGGATCGTATGGTCTTGATATGCATTTGGTGGTATGCATTTGGTGATATGCATTTGGTAGTGGGCTTGAATGTTATAAATGGTGTCAGAGTTCTATTCGATCAAAAGTGTAGAGGCAGTTCCCGGGTTCCGTATGTGTGTGTTTGTAGGCTCGACCAGGATATCGACTGAATAAAAAGAGGTGTTTGTAATATCTCACATCTATAGTTATAAAAGCATGTACCAAAAAGCTAGTTTTTTTACCCACATAAGATGGATTGTTGTGTGTCGGCATGACACTGTGTAAAGTTATTGAAAGACTTGAGTTTAATATCAATACCGATATCAAATATTTAAATTTAATATATATGGGTGGGAGGACTTGGGCTGAGCTCTGATGCCATGTTAAGTTACCAGTTGTCCTGAAATCTTAAGGTGTTCGGAATTGGGCTTATCACAATCATATCTCATATCTTAACATCCTTCTCACTCGAAAGCCCGTTTATTCGGGTTTGCAGAGTGGATCACGAGGTGTGTTATCCCTTTTTGGGCCTAGAATGCGGTCAATTAGTAGTTGGGGATCTTTTCCCATTTATGGGACCATCATAAAACATATTTCTTAATTACCCAGTGTGGATCTCCCTCCATTTATTTGGGCCCACCAAGGTAAAATGTCACTAGTTTCAATAATTATTGAGAATATCGAGGGTAGTAGGGAATTGAACCTGTGTCCTCCTCCCTCGAGCCTGAGCTCTGATACAATATTAAGTAACTAGTCCTTCTAAAACTTTAATGTGGTTGAGGAAAGGCATGAATAAGATCTTATACTCTTTAATACTCCTCCTTAATTGTACAATATTTTACGCTACCATTGACAATAACAATTACAACCAATACCAATATCAATAACAACAACAAATATTTAAATTAAATATATGGGGTAAGAGGACTCTAACATGAGTCCTTCCAAACCGAGTTGTGATACTATGTTAAGTTACCGATTCTCCTAAAATCTCGAGGTGTTGAGAATTGGGCTTATGAAGTGTTATTCCCTAACAATACAACAAGAATTATAGAAGGGGGGTTGAATGTAATTCTGCATTCTTTTTGAGATTTTAAAACTGTTCTAACTTAATATATATAACTGTGTTTGATTTGCAGTGATGCGGAATGAGAGAATTGTAGAAATCAAAACACTAAGTAATAAAACACAATCTTTAAAACTTTCTGGTGGATTTGAATTTTCCCACCAGAGATATATCAAATTGAGAACTCTGTGAAACTTTGAATAGCTCACAGCTGCTTACAAGTTGAACAAACAAAACTACAGAGATATTCTTATAAATGATGCCTTATATGTTTCTCTGAGAAATGAAATTGCTTATTTAATTGTTATACTTGCTACACTTGGTTTATATATAACCAAGTTTACATGACAATAAGAAAACATAATAAAACAAAATATATCTAGCCTAACGCCATGCTACTTCACTACTCTATTCCAGAAACTTTGAATATCTTCACATTTGCATGGAAATGGTAATGCTTCTTTGTTTATCAAATCCTGCTTAACAGGCTTCCATATTTCTTTTTCAAACACCCTATGCATGTGACTGTGTTGTCACTATCAACATCTATTTTGAATTTGATCATCCGTCGGGACTATATTTGTCATCCGTCAAGAGTCTTGATGATTACCCGTAGGGAGCTTTGTTGATCATCCGTCGGGAGTCTTGTAGATCATCAGTCGGGAGACTATCGGCCACTTGACTCTATTTCACTTATACAGAATTACAACACCTCTGATATTTACAATTGGTCAACATATTCTGCATATCAATCTAGTAGTCAACATGACTTAGAATACCCTATACAATCTATTAGACTAAACCATGTTGTTTGTAGAAATGTGCTACAATACTTATTTGTTACATAAGCTACACTCTCGATAGATGTGAAATTGTCATCCGTCGGGACTATGAGGTTCATCCGTCGGAACTATATTAGATCATCCATCGTGAGCTACAAAATTCACTAAGTTAAATCTACTAAGCTGTTTTGTTTAACTCATCATCAAGTTCACAACATATTTCTAACAATCTCCCCCAATTTATGTCTATTGGAATTAGAGCCATAAATTAAGAGATACTTGATGATAAGAAAACACCCAAAAGAAATATAGTTTAAAATATAGTAGATAAAACTGATAAGTGCTACAATTTATTAAAAATTGAACAAAGCAAAGTGTATAAAGAGTTCTCACAATTATTATCAAGGTGCTCCTCTAGTCTGAGCAGATGGTTTCTATTTCCTTGATGGTCTGGATTTCTTCCCAAGCTTCATGTTATTTTCTTCTATTTGATCCTCCAGTTGTCTGTGGAATTCATGTTCATCATCTTTAAATACATCCAGCTTTTCTTGCATTTCCAATAGAGTCTCATTGCTAGAGATACTCAGTTGGTCATCCAGTCTGAAGAATCTTCTTACACCCTTTTCATCCATGAATTCCATCATCCAATAAGGCCTCAAATGCACTCTACTTCCTGTGAAGGGAATTGTTAGAGTTCTTGGAAGTGCATTCTTGGCATTATTACTCCTTAGATCTTCTATCTTCTTTAGGACTAATTTCCTTGCAGTTACATTGAAACCAAACTTTTTCTTGAAGGATGAGAAGATCTTAATCAGTATAGAGCAGCTTTCCTGAAGAATCTTGTGAAGTGGCCATATGATTTCTCTCCCTCCCTTGTACTTGAAAACTAGCCTTTCAGGAAGATGTCTATAAGGATCAATCCCTCTTACTTCTTCCAATACATCCAAGTAGAGGTTTATTTCAGAAAACTCCTCGATGTCACAGATGTATAAGAGATCCCCCTTATTGGCTGTAGGTTAAGATTCGGTTAGGGTCTTGGTTCTGAAAGTCACAGGCTTCACAATCTTGATTGCTCTACTCTTTGTTTTCTTTGGCTTGTTGAAGATAATTTAATTGAGTTCTGGAATTGACAAACTTTCCCAGTCTGTTGGCTCATTCTTAGGAATAATAGGCTCACCATGAAAGTTCATTATTGGATCCACCTTGAATTCCTCATGCACCATTGATGGAATGAATGTTTGAGTTGATGTTGTAGACTTTTTGGGAATGTAGTCCTCGATCTCATCATCAATGAAGTCCAATTTTCTTTTTGAGTGAAGCTTGTATCTGAATTTTCTTTTCTGTGGGGATCATTTTGCATTTGTTGATCTTGAACTTTAGTAATTATAGGTGGTTTTTTAGAAATCTCAGTTATAGATTTGACAGCTTAAAGTTTGGCCAAGATAGTAGCTTGCTCATTCTTTTGTTTGAGCTTCTTAGCATCTAAAGCAGCCTGCTTCTTTTCTTTTTTTGATTCTTTCTTTTTCTTCCTTCTTAGCTTCTACAAACAGAGGTTGTCCAATCACCACACAGAACTCTTTTCCATTCCTGTAAATTTTGGCAATTCTCTTCTTTTGAACTGAATTAGATGGATCTTTTTAAAATACAATTGCCCTTGCCAATAGCTTCTTTTCATCTGGCCTCGGTGTTTCAAACATAAGATCCACAGGATTTTTGTCTGAGAACTTTGAATAGTTCCTCTTAGGCATCAAAATTAGATTAGCTTTTGGAGATTTGATGCATGAAATTTGGCCTTTTTCCAAGTTGCCAAGACTCATTTCATGCACTGAGATTTGTTTGACTTGAGAATGGTGATGAAAAGTCTTGTCTGGTTTCTGTAGCTGACCAAATTTCTTCTGAATATCTGCATCAATCTTCTTCCATTTTTCATCTAGTTCCTTCTCAACAGCTGCAACATCAAGCATCTTGGGATTTGTGTTTGAATCAAGTTTAGAAGCTGTTATTTGGATCAGATCAATGATGTCCAATACTAGTGGCTTTGGCAAAGTAATTTCTGGAATAATTACTTGACTAATTTGAACATTTATCACATGCTCCCCCTCACTGGTTGGCTCTACTTGACTAACTTGAATTGATGATTCTTTCTCCCCCTTTTTGTTATCATCAAGTAGAGTGGAGGTAGAAGTTTGTGCAACCACCAGCTTTTGTAGCAACTGAGTTTGTTGTGCTTGATGAAGATGAATAGTTGTGAGAGAGGCTTCTACAGCTTTCAGTCTAGAGTCCAAAGAGTCCACTTTGGCTGCAAGATTAGAATTTCTCCTCAACTCTCTATTGATGTAAAGTATTGTTGTGTTTGGAAATGTAGCATCCAATCTTTCAGAGACATTCTTCTTGACTTGGTCAATCTCATTCTTGATTGAAGTGACATCTTGGTTGTGTTGAAGAGCTTGGATTTGATGTAGTTGCAGAGAGTTGAGATGTGTCTGTAGAAGCTTCTTGGTGCTAGCATTGGTAGTGGCCTGAAGAGCATTGTGTGTCTGTTGGATGATGTGAAAAAGAGTTGTCTTTAAATGCTGTTTATCACATTCTTTAGAAAACACCCAAGGAGGAATGTTTGATCTAGAGTTGGGGCCTGCTTCTCCCCCTATGTCCATGAACTCTTCAACATCATCACCATCATCTCCAAAGAAGTCTTCCGACTCACCAGTACAATAGTCAACATCATCACCAACTCTAGGTGGCATGGCTGTGATGGCATCCTTTGCTTTTTGCATTAATTTAGTTATATACAACAAGTTAAGCATCTTTACTGCATTTTCATTGCCCTGTCCAGCCAAAAGCTTATATGCTGAAATAGGATGAGTAAATGTCTTAGCATCCAAAGAGATGGGATATATGGCATCTTGATCATGCTGAAATAGTTTCTCTCTGTCTGCATCATTGATATTCATTGACTCACTTATAATAATGTCCATCTTTATTTCTCTTGTACCTGCATTTCTCTTATTTTCACTATTTTCTTGCATCAAGGGCTCCCCTTGGCTCACCACCCTCACACCCTCACCTTCACCTACTAAGGTGGAACTCCCTTCACTCACTTTTGCCAGACTTGAAGAAATAGTCTGCATTGTTTCACTCCTTTCCTCTCCTTTTGCCTGGGAGCAACCCAGCCTCTCACTCATTTCACTCCCTTCCCTCGGTCATAAGACTGATTGTAAAACTACTAACTCATCTACACTTGTAACAACTATTGATTTTTCTGTGTGTGTAGAGAGTACCAACGGATGAGGAACATCCATAAGGATAGTAATTAGGTTAGCCGATGGATGGCTGCTGTTAGGCACATCCATCGAGATACAATCACTAAATAACGGATGAACAATATCAACCGGAAGAGAAGATATGAATGAGTTTGGAGTGGAGACTATTGTAGACTCTGTGCAGATTGATAAAAATTTTGGCACATATGTCTCAATAATTCCTGAAAGAATTGGCAAGTGAGCCAATAAATCATCTAAAACATGATGCTCACTTGCACTAGATTTTGGTTTCCCCAACAGAGTTAAAGAAGCGGAATCAGGAATTGATGTGTTAATCATATCCACATCCAGAGATTTTGTGGGAGAGTTTTGTGTTTGAGGTGCTTCTATCACTAAATATTTTGGCTGTGATTCCACATTTATTGGAGCCACATCAAGCTAAATTTTAGATGGTGCAGTGACTGAGACTTTGGCTCCAGTTTACACTGTGTGTGTTCCCTATGCATTCTAAGGGTTTTAGATCTCTTCTTTCTGACATAGGTTTGAGGTGAAATTGTGTCCCTTACCCTCTTGGCCTATACTCCTGGTTGGGAGCTTGTTTCAATAGCAACATCCTTTTTGGAGGATGAAACTAAAATTGTGCTAAATTTTTTATTACCTACCACAGTTTATTGGGAAATTGTGGTGTGGCTAGGCTAGGGTACACTTTCCTCACCAACCATATCCTTAAGGTTTCTTTGATTTTCACGCTGTCCCTCACCCAACTCACTACCCTGCACACTCCCCTCTTTAGGTTTGGTAGATTTTGCAACTAGTTTCTTTTGAGAGAAACCAGAGGGGGCTTTCTTTGTTTTGGATTTTGAAGATTTTGTTTTGGTAGCTTGGGTAGGCATCTGTTGGGTCGTTGACATAGATGCCATAGCTACACTTAAAGGCAAAGAAATTTGTGAGGTTGGAAGAGTAGTGACAATGGTGCTTACCTCACTTACCTGAGGGCCCTCCATGATTGGAAAGTAGAAGAGGGGCACCTCTTTGTGGTGACTTGCTCAGTTGAGATCTGCAATGATTCTTCTTTCTTGAACCCAACAATTCAGTTTATTGGTTGGGTTCTCAATAACAATATTCTTAATAAGATGGTTAGCAAGAATCATAAAGAATCTAGCATAATAGACACTTTTACCTCTTTTATTAACTTCCCCTAGCTTATAGCCTAATTCAAACATAACCATGTCACTAAAATTATGATAATTATCAATAACTAACATATAAAGCATTTTAAGCATGGCAGTATTGACATAATCAAAATTACTTATCTTACCAGAAAATACCTTGGTAACTACGGAAATACCTTGGTAACTACATCACACAGATAACTCCATTCTTTTCTAAGACTTAGCCTCCTAATATCACTTAACATAGAGGTAGGCAGTGCATAGCCAACAGAATTAAGCATGGTAACTAAATTAACATCTGTGTGTGGAACAGTAGTAGTGTTTTCAAGAATCTTAAAGCATGATTGAATTATGTCACTGGTAATGCAGAATTGCTTACCTTTGAGAGTGAAAGATATGGTTTTATCTGTAGACTGGTATACAGTAGTGGTCCACATCTCTTCCACAACTTTATAGTAGATTCTGGGTGATTCCATCATAGCGTAATAGAGTTTACATCCCTTCATAAAGTCCATCATTTTGTGAAAATCTTCAGATTGTGGAATTTCCTTGTTCACAAGAGCTACAAAGTTGTCCATTTTGTATAGGAATCCAGACTGAGACATGATTTTGTCTACTGGTGCCATTGTTAAGGTGAGGGAATTTGCAGAGAGAAAGAGAGTATTTGCTTTGAAAAAGAAGAGAGTTAGAGCAACTGATTTGAGAATGATAAAAGAAAAGAATGAAAATGAATTTTGCTTTTATACTATCTCAAATATAAACTGTTAAGAGTAATAAACTAACCAAACAAAATAGCCCAAAATAGCCGTTTCAAATAAATAAGCTGTCAAAATTCTGTCAATTATCCGTCGTGATATACTTACAGACTGTAAGTATATCCGATGGATAATGTTAAGAGTTCCAACAGCTGAGATGGAGACAATTCGACGGATGAGAATAAAGCAATTATCTGTCGGGTATAAAGTAATCCAGAAAAGTAATTGATTTTTATTAATATATCACTACAAGAAAAAGTTGAATAGATATCACACATTAGACATCAGTTGCGGATGCCACTGATGTTAAAAGAGGTAATAACATCACCCCATATTTTTCAGATGTCTTTGTTATTTGAAGGCATCGATTATTTAACAACCGATGTCTAAAGTTCTCTAAAATAAATCAGCACGGGCCACTTCAATTTGTTTCCCCCCTTAGTGAAATTTTACAAAACTTTCCCTCATTTGTTTGCCAATTATTCCCCCTGTCCAGAGAAACTAAAAACAAAAAAAAAGTAAATCTCTCACAAATGTATCTCTCGTCTCTCAACCCCCACTGAATCTCTCTCTCTCTCTTTCTCTCTCTCTCTCACTCCTCTCTCACCACTACAACATTCGCTACTCTAATGGCCACCGCCACCAGCTCTGCTGTTTTAGTAACCACCATCTCCACCAGGTCCGATGGGTTCACCATCACAATCACCTTCACCGGTCTGCTAACAATCCCTTGGTGTCTCCTTTACATGAATACTATTATGGTCTTCTCTGCTTTAACAGTTAAGTTTTTTAAAATCAAAACCCTAATTTCTTAAATTGGGGATTTTTAAAATCGAAACCCTAATTTTTTAAATTGGGGTTTTTTAATTTTAATACTCTTTGTTGGTTATAAGGAATATGGTTTGGGTAATAATTAGCATGTTATTTTCGTTTACTTGGATTTATCTTTCATTTATTAATTTTTTAATTTTGTTTTTCTATATGATACAACTATTATTTAAGGTAATCTTTGGTTTATATTTAAGGTGCTTTGATTGTAGATGAAATCTTGGGTATAATCAAGGGAGTTGCAGTGAAAAGTGTTTACTTGTTTGTTATAGTTCCTGCATACACAGTTTATTTGGGTTGTTTTTATAATTGGACAAGTTTATATGGCAGATCGGTGTTGGAAGAGGAGGAAGAGCGCGGAGTTGCGCACATTGTTGAGCATCTTGCTTTCAGTGCGACTAACAAGTACACGAATCATGATATTATAAAGTTTCTTGAAAGTGATGGTGCAGAATTTGGGGCTTGTCAAAATGCAGTGACATCTTCTGATGAAACTGTTTATGAACTGTTTGTTCCGGTTGATAAGCCTGAAGTTTTACCTCAGGCTATATCTATACTGGTTGAATTCAGTTCAGAGGTAATAGTGACATTTTGGTTTTTTTATATTATTTGAGATTTTATCATATATCTTTATAGGTTCAACCTTATGCCTAGTACAGATTCGAGTATCATCAGATGATTTGGAGAAAGAAAGAGGAGCAGTTCTGGAAGAGTATAGAGGTACTAGAAATGCTAATGGAAGGATGCAGGAGGCACAATGGGCGCTCATGATGGAAGGTTCAAAGGTCTAGTTGTTGGCACTTGTAATTCCAAATATTTTTAGCTATTATCTAGCACTTGTCGAACATTCTCTTAGCTTAATTAGAAAACAGATCCTGATTGACGTGCTCAGTAATCCTGATTTTTTAGTATGTCGGTTTAAGCTTATATGTATATGATCCTCATTGTATTGTACAAGTTCGTTCTGTGCTCCTTTTTATTTGTGAACGAACCTTATCTGTGCTTTTGTATTGGCATGCTCACTATTAGCCTAAGAATTGAAAGTAAGGTGATCAATTCTTTTTATCCTAGTACTTTTAATATGAGTTTGGTGTTTCCTGTTTGAATTAGGGTATAGTTGTAATTTATTGTGAGCATGATTTTGGGAACAATACATCTATATCTATATGAATACATCATATATGTTCATCAATGGTTGCAGTATGCCGAGCGTTTACCCATTGGCCTGGAAAAGGTGATCCGAACTGTTTCTCCTGGGACTGTGAAACAGTTCTACAGGAAATGGTATCATCTGAAAAATATGGTTGTTGTAGCAATTGGAGATTTCGCTGATACACAGGTCTAGATTTCAAATCTGGCTATTTATCGCATACTTTGATATTTCATAACAGACGTGTATTTAATATATATGTTCTCACCAGAGTGAAAAAAATCTCCAGTTGGTCAAATTAAACCTGGAAAGAATCTGTGTGTGTATTTGGAATGAATTGTGTCAAATCCAATCATGTCACCAAGCTTAATAATACAGCATATTCCTTTGAAATACGGCGACTAATAATGCTGAGTTTTATTTTTTAATTATCTAATTCTCTCTTCCCTCGCTCGTCATAATCGATATAACAGATTGTTGTTGAGCTTATAAAGATGTATTTCGGGAATAAAATTTCAGCATCTGATCCTCCTCCTATACCACACTTTCTGGTTCCATCACACGAAGAGCCACAATATTCATGTTTGTTAGAATCTGAAGCTGTCGGGGTTAGTTTGTTGTGCATCTTTTTTAACTACACTTCTTTTTAACCATGTATTTTCATGTTGGATGATCCTTTCCATGCAATAAGTCAGACAGTTCCTATCTTTAATTGGCCTTGAATAGTCTGCAGTGATGGTAAGCTGTAAGATGCCTGTGGTGGAGCTGAGGACTGTAAGGGATTACAGGGAATTACTTGTAGAGTGCATGTTCTTTCATGCTTTGAACCAAAGATTCTTTAAGATATCTCGCAAGAAGGATCTACCATATTTTTCATGCTCGGCTTCCGCTGATGTCCTTGTTCGACCAAGTAAGGCCTATATAATGACTTCGTCTTGCAAAGAAAAAGGAACTATAGAGGCCTTGGAATCAATGCTTATTGAGGTGTGCATTTTTATAAAATTGTTAAGTCTTTCTTATATTTCTTCTACTGATTTCTTATCTTTTAGGTTGCAAAGGTTCGGCTACATGGGTTTTCTGAGCGTGAAATAGCTATTGCTCGGGCGTTCTTATTGTCAGAAATCGAATCTGCCTATTTGGAGCGGGATCAGATGCAGTCAACCAACTTGCGAGATGAGTATTTGCAAGTATATTACTTCTCTGCCTTTGTCTAATGTTTTCTTTGTTGTTGTCAAGTTTGACCTTCCTACTCAACCTTTTCTTTTCCAGCATTTTCTTCATGATGAACCTGTCATTGCTGTCGAGTATGAAGCGCAGTTGCACAAAACTATATTCCCCGTGAGTACATATTGATGTTTAGTGTTTTCTTCTATATATCCACAATTATTCCCTATAATTTCACTCTAGTTTAGTGTGAAAAACTAATTCTACACGTTTTGGCCAATTCGACTTGGATAAATATATCAGCTCATGAAGTAGTCCTATGCACCGCACTACTGATGTGATAATATTTTACCAGTTGCAAACTTTAAATAATTAAATTGTTTCCCAGCTCTCTTATATTATCCTTTCAATTTGATGTCATATATCTACTCTCTCCAAATTATAAAAAATGGACGGGATGTAAATGAACGGAGTTCAATAGATATGCAGTGCTTAATAGTTGCTTCTCTCTGTGAGAAAGGTAAATTTTTAACTTTAATTTTTATTATGTTTGGTAGCATCATATATGTTCTTTTCGTTGTAGCTGAGTAATAGGTGGTATGGTCTAAATTTTCTCTGATATAAATTCACCCAAACAATATTTCTAGAATTAGTTGCACAACAATTTTACTAGATATCCTTCTTATTTTATTGCCTTTGTTTTTTTTCCTGCATCAAAGCTTCTTGTGTACTTTCTAATACCATCTTATTTCTTAGCTCTCTGATGTTGTGGATTCCATGGAGGTCAGTATACAAAATGAAGAGTCTGTAACTACAGGTATTTACTCTTATCTACATATTTATACTCTAATAAGCTAGAACAATGAGAGAGCACTAGTTTTAATAGTTTCATCTTGGGGAAAGTATAACATTGAAAGAAAAACTGAGAGTACATTTTTTTAAATTAGCTCTTAAATTTGCCGAAGAAATACTAGGCCATGCTAAAGACCGCACAAAAGATCAGCATCATGGATATATTGTTCTCTATCTTAGAGTTTGATGCATCTTATAATTCATATACTAATCTCAGATCGTGAATGCACCACATTTCTGCTGAGAGGTATAAACTATAAAGAACTTCCGCACACTGATATATGTTTTCTCTGTCCCTTCTTTGACTTTGGGTATACTCCATAAAAACCTTGAGTATCGTACTTCACTATTTTACCGGCCACATTTAAATCTTTTTCGCCAATAATTAGCTGGAACATGCATCTATTTAGACGTGTTGCAGAAGTCAACTGGTGGACAAAACTCTAAAACACAGCGGGAACTTGGATCCAGTCTTTGTGAGAATGTAGATGCTTCACCAAAATATATAGATGATGAATTGATGGGCATAGCAGAAAACAAACTAGTATCTTTTCAATGTAAGATGCACTTTATTTTGATGATGATAAAGGACCAGACTATGTATTTAAGCATGTATTCAAATCTATTATTTCTTTAGTTTACTTGAGTGCAAGTTCCGTATATTTGATATATCTTAGTTATAAAAGCAATTGTACATCACTCCTAAAGAACAAAAACTGATGTCAAAAAAAGTTAATGTACATGCTTTTAGATAAAAATACTGATGTCAAAGACTGCCATATTCAAGTATAAATTGAAAATAGTCATCACTTTGTTTGAGATAAAACTGATGTTTATGTGACAATATATACATCACTTTTAAAGAAGAAAAACTGATGTCAAAAAAGTTAATGTACATCGCTTTTAGATGAATAATTGATGTCACAGACTGACATGTTAAAGTCTAAATTAAACATAGATAACACTTTGTTTGGGATAAAACTGATGTCTATGTGTCGATATAGACATCACCTTTCATTAAAGAAATCGATGTTTAATATCTGATTTTACATCACTTAAATGAAAATACTTGATGTCTATGTGGAAAAAAACATAGCTCGTAATATGTTTAATCTGTAATAATAGGTGTAATTTATTTATTAAATTATTTATTTCTAACATTTTTTGTAAAAAAAAAGTGCATAGACATCATTTTTTTTGCCAGAAATGATGTCTAAGTAAGTAAAGACATCGGGTTATGGCCGATGTCTAGAATAGACATCACCGACATCAACATCGGTTGCCAAACAACATAGACATCGGCCAAAAACCGATGTCTATGGACTTTTTTCTTGTAGTGTATTCTATATCGACGGATGATCAAACTCGATGGATAATGAGCATCCGTCAGAATGTAAATTTTAACTTAGCCAAAATTTCCTCTAAGACAGAAAAATCAATTAAGTTTCTGGCTGCATTATAACTTGCAAAAATATCTAAAATGGTTTAAGAATAATTAAGCATAACTAACTCACTTACCAACCTAGAAAAGGTGGATTCATCAAGTGGCTTGCTAAAGATATCCTCAAGCTAATTTTCACTGGGAACAAAATGAAGTTCCACAGTACCATTCATTACATGTTCCCTAATGAAGTGGTACTTGATGTCTATGTGCTTTGTTCTTGAATGTTGTGCTAGATTTTCAGTGATGGAAATTGTACTTATGTTATCACAGTAAATAGGAATTCTGTCCACTTGTAGACCATAGTCCAACAATTAGTTTTTCATTCATAAAATATGTGCACAACAACTACCAACAGCAATATATTCAGCTTCAGCTGTAGAAGTAGAAATTGAATTTCGCTTTTTACTGAACCAGGATGCCAGTTTGTTTTCTAGAAATTGACAGGTTCCTGTTGTACTTTTTCTATTAATTTTACAACCTACATAATCTGCATCTGAATAACTAGTTAGATAAAAACCAGAATCTCTAGGGTACTAATTGCCAAGTTTTGGTGTACCCTTGAGATATCTAAAAATTCTCTTAACAGCTATTAAGTGAGATTCTCTAGGATCAGCCTGAAATCTAGCACAAAGACATGTAGCAAACATTATATCTGGTCTACTAGCTGTTAAGTACAAAAGTGAGCCTGCCATGCCTCTATAGCTTGAAATATCCACAGACTTTTCAGTAATGTTTAATTGAAGTTTAGTTATAGTGGCCATGTGCATTTTTGTAGATGTGCAATCCATTAGATCAAACTTCTTTAAAAGATCATAAATATATTTAGTTTGACTAATGAATATTCCATCACTAATTTGCTTAACTTGTTAACCAATAAATAAGTTAGTTCTCCCATCATGCTCATTTCATACTTACTTTGCATCAATTAGACAAACTTTTTACAAAGTTTGTCGTTTATAGAGCCAAATATAATATCATATACATAAATTTAAACAAGTATACTAGAGCCATTAACATTTCTAAAGAATAAATTTTTATCAACAGTACCTCTTGTCAAGTGGTTTTCCAAAAGAAACTTTGATAATGTGTCATACTAGGCTCTAAGTGCTTGTTTCAATCCATAAAGTGCTTTCAAATGATAGTAGACATATTCTGGAAAATTTGGATCTTCAAAACCAGGAGGCTGACTGACATAGACTTCCTCCTCCAAATCTCTATTTAGAAAAGTACTTTTGACATCCATTTGATAGACTTTGAAATTGGCATGGGCTGCATAGGCTAAAGAAAATTCTGATGGCTTCAAGTCTTGCAACAGGAGCAAAAGTTTCATCAAAATCTATTCCTTCTTGTTGACAGTAGCCCTTAGTAACCAATCTAGCTTTGTTCCTGACCACTATGTCATTTTCATCCATTTTTTTCTGAATACCCACTTGGTGTCAATTGGATTATTTCCTTTAGGTTTGGGTACCAGCTTCCATACCTTGTTCCATTCAAATTGGTTTAGCTCCTCTTGCATAGCTAAAACCCAATCAGGATCCAATAAAGCTTCTTCTACCTTCTTTGGTTCTTCTTTAAACAGAAAGCTGCTATATAGACATTCTTCTTGTGTTGCTTTTCTTGTTTGAACTCTAGAAGATGCATCACCAACGATGAGCTCAAAAGGGTGATCTCTAGTTCATTTTCTTTGTTAAGGTAGATTAGCTCTAGATGAAGAGGTCTCATTTTTGTCTTCATGTGTAACTAAATTTTGATTATGAGAAACTCCCCCTGAGTTTGTGAATCTTTGATTTGAGAAGGGAGTTCCATAACAATATTGGTTCTTAGATTGTATACTCTATATGCTTTTCCAACAGCATATCCAACAAAGATTCCTTCATCTACTTTAGCATCAAACTTTCCATGTTGATCAGTTTGATTCCTTAAGATATAACATTTGCAGCCAAAGACATGAAGAAAATTTAGAGTTGGCTACCTGTTCTTCAACAATTAGTAGGGTGTCATGCATTTTACTTGATTAACCAAGGAGATATTCTGAGTGTAGCAAGCACTATTCACAGCTTCAGCCCAAAAATATATTGGTAACTTTGATTCTTCAAGCACTGTCCTTGCAGCTTCAATAAGAGATCTGTTCCTCCTTTCCACTACTCTATTCTGTTATGGAGTTCTTGTTGCTAAAAACTTATGCATAATCCCATTTTCTTCAAAAAATTATCTCATCACAGAATCCTTGAACTCAGTTCCATTGCCACTCCTGATTCTTCCAACCTTGAAGTCAGGATGATTATTGACTTGCCTTATGTGATTGATGACGATTTCACTAGCTTCTTTTTGGACATTAGAAAATATGTCTAAGAGAACTTTGAGAAATCATCCACAATTACTAAGAAAAATTTTTTTCTTGAGATATACAACACATTAACTGGTCCAAACAAATCCATATGCAACAGTTGCAAGGGTTCTTTCATTGTTGAATCAAGCGTCTTTTTGAATAATGTTTTAATCTGCTTTCCTTTCTGGCAGGCATCATACAATCCATCATTAGTAAACTCCACTTGAGGAATGCCTCTAACCAATTCTTTCTTGACAAGCTCATTCAAGATCTTGAAGTTTAGATGGGACAGCTTCTTGTGCCATAGCAAACTTTTATCTTGACTTGCTTTATTGAGAAGACAAGTGACTGATTATGCATTTGATGAGTTGAAGTCAGCTAGGTACATATTTCCTTTTCTCACTCCAGTAAGAACCACTTTGTTGCTCTTTTTGTTGGTCACAACACAGGCTGCTGAATTCAAAATAACTGAATTTCCCTTATCACAAAGCTGGCTGATACTCAATAAATTATTCTTGATACCATCCACTAGGGCAACCTCTTCAATGATGACATTGTATTTTGAAATCAAGCCATATCCCACAGTATAACCCTTGTTGTCATATCCAAAAGTAATACTTGGGCCATCTCTTTCCTTGAACTCAGTGAGCAGGGTAGAATCTCCAGTTATGTACCTTGAGCAACCACTATCTAGATACCAAAGATTCTTTCTGTTTCCCTTCACACATTAAAATGAAATCAAGTTGATTTTGGTACCCAAGTTTCCTTGTGTCCTTCCTTGTTAGGTTTCTTCTTTGGTTTTTGGGTTCTTTGTTAGTCATTTGAGTTGAACCCTAGAAACCAGTCATTAAAACAAAATTATCATGCACATTTTGGTTTACATAAAAAGGTATGCTATTTGCAAACATGTTATTCCAGTAAGGCATGCTAAATAGCATTTGAGGCATACTAAATGCAATATAATAAGGATTAGGTGCAAATGGCATATTAGCAAATTGTGCAATCATATTCTGAGTAGACATAGCATTCATAGGCATGGTAAGCATGGTAGTCATGTTGGGAAAAGAAGAGGGTGCAGACATGGGAATAGGCATAGCAAGTTTACAATTAACAAACAAATGATTAACACTACCAAACTTAACACAGATTTTCCTTGGTGCATATTTATCAGGTGTGTAGTTGTTATGTTTGTTAATTCCTACTTTCCCATTTCTATTGTTTATCTTTTTTGCTTCTGTTTTAACCTCAATCTTTTCTAATATGTCATTCAATTGCTTGATAGACAGATGATCAACATTAACTTTCTTTTCTTTTCTGACTTGACTTGATTGTCCTGGAATAAAGTTTTTAGAAACTGATCCATATTTCTCATTCAACTTAGCTAGCTTAACTTTGCTAAATGGTTTACTCACAGCCGACGGATGTGGCTCTTTGTCTCTCGACGTATAATCCTTTTGATTATCCAACAGATGATTTTCATCATCTGTCGAGTCCACATCTGTAAACAATCCTTCAACCAAATTGGGCTCAACCTTTTTTTTACTCTTCTTCCAGGCTACATCATAAAAGGACTCAATACCCTGAACTTTAGTGACTTGAGCATGAATATCTCTAGATGATTTCAATGTCTTAATCACTTCATGTTCTCAATCAAGCTGCTTCTTTAAAATATCTTCTTTCTTCAAGGACTCAGTTAATTCATCCTTAGCAATCTTACACTCAGTTCTGAATTTTTCAAATTCAATAAACAGAGACTCTACCACATTATTCCTCTCACTTAAAAACAAATTATTTTCTTTAATTTTAGCATTTTCCTTAGTGAGGGACTTAAGTGTAACACACAAGTGATATAATTTAGTAGACATGTCATTTATTGCATCATTACACTCTGCTTTAGAAAAATGTGCTAGGTTGGTGGTGAATACCTGATTGCTTGAAGAACTGGTCTTTATTTCATCTGATTTGGCCATTAGGGCTAGATTGACATAGATTGTTTCTTCATCTTCATCCAATCTATCTACAGCCCAGCCATTCTTCTGTGTGATGAAAGTCCTTTCCTTTTGTTTGAGTAGCTCAAAGTATTTATGTTTATATTCAATAGTCTCAAACTTCTTTTTGCCAGAATTAGACTTTCTACACTCACTAGCAAGATGACCTGCCAAGCCACATTTGAAACACTTAAATTTTGACTTATCAACCATGTTTCTATTTGACTTGGATGCTCCAAAATTCTTTTTGAATTTGAGCTTGGAAAATCTCCAGGATAAGAATGCTAGGTGCTCATCAATATCATCCATGTCATATTGGCTCAACTGATCTTCATTCTCAGCTACCAGCCATTTACACTTGCTTTCACAAACCTTTGAAGTAGACTCAATAGCTTCAACTTTCAACTCTTTCTCCTATTCTAACTCAGCAACCAGTGCTATGGACCCTCCTTTCTTCCTTCCTTTCTCCATCCTTTCATCTTTTTCTCCTTTCTCTATTTCAAGTTCATCGGTTTTCAAGATCCTTACATCTCTAAGTCTCTCAATGAGGCTGTCATTGGCTTCCACTCCTTTGGAAGAGATCTAAGGAACTTGAGGTTAGAGTCTTTTGTTTGATAGACTCTTCCATGCAACTTCAGAGTATTTAGTAGTTTTTGAAATCTACTAAATATATCAGTGAGAGACTCACTTTCTTCACAGTGGAAATTCTCATATTGCTGAATCAGAAGCTGCATCTTGTTCTCCCTTACTTGCTCATTACCATCACAAATAATCTGTATTGTGTCTCAAACCTCTTTGGCTATTTTACAGTTAATGATGTTGTCAAACATATCACCATCAATTCCATTGAACAATATGTTCATGGCTTTCTTATCTTTCCTGACTTGCTCAATGTCAGGATCTGACCATTCATGCCTAGGTTTTGGAACAGATGGTTCATTGCCAGTTGCAGCTCTCATTGGTACATGAGGGTCTCTCTCTATACAGTCCACATAGGCCTCATCTTGGGAGAGAAGATGTAGGTACATCTTCACCTTCCAGTGGTGATAATTATCTTTGTCCATAAATGGGATCTTTACTCCAACATCCTTTTTGTTCATCTTGTTGTTTGTTGTGATCTTTATACTCTTTGTTCTTCAAGAGCTTGCTCCGATACCAATTGTTATTCCCTAACAATATAACAAGAATTACAGAAAGGGGTTGAATGTAATTCTGGCTTCTTTTTAAGATTTTAAAATTGGTCTAACTTAATATATATATAAATGTGTTTGATTTGCAATATTTTGGAATATGAGAATAGTAGAAATCAAAACACTAATTAATAAAACACAAGCTTTAAAACTTTCTGGTGGATTTGATTGTATCCACTAGAGATATATATATCAAATTGAGAACTCTGTGAAGCTTTGAATAACTCACATCATCTTACAAGTTGAAAAAACAAAACTATAGAGAAATTCTTACGAATGTTGCCTTATCTGTTTCTTTGAGAAATATAATTGCTTAGTTAATTGTTCTAATTGCTACACTTGGTTTATATATCACCAAATTTATATGACACTAAGACAAGATAATAAAAAAAATATATCTAGCCTAACTCCATGCTACTTCACTACTCTATTCCAGCAACTTTGAATATCTTCACATTTGCATGGAAATGGTAATGCTTCTTTGTTCTTCAAATCTTGCTTAAAAGGCTGCCATATTCCTTTTAAAAATACCCTACGCATGTGACTGTGTTGTCACTATCAACATCTATTTTAAATTTGATCATCCTTCGAGACTATGTTTGTCATCCGTCATGAGTCTTGATGATTATCCGTAGGGAGCTTTGTTGATCATCCGTCGGAAATCTTGTAGATCATCCGTCGGGTGGTAGATATCTACCACTTGACTCTATTTCACTTATACAGAATTACAAGACATCTCATATTTAGAATTTCTCAACCTATTCTGCATATCAATCTAGTACTCAACATGACTTAGAAAACCCTATACAATCTACTAGACTAAAACATGTTGTTTGGAGAAATGTGCTACAGTACTTATATATTACATAAGCTACACTCTTGATCGATGTCGTTGGAACTATAAGATTTGTCCATCCAGACTATATTAGATCATGCGTCGAGAGCTACAAAATTCACTAAGTTAAATCTACTAAGGTATTTTGTTTAACTTATCATCAAGTTCACAACATATTCCTAACATTAAGATCTTCTCATATCTCAACAGATATAATATATTTGACTTAGTTTTAGAAAATTAGTTTGCATAAAGAGAATCACACTTTATGTTAGAAAAAGATTTCTTTGTCTTATGAAGGTACAATACATTATATATTACTCGTTTATAAACATGCATAATCTTTATTTTTACTTTTTAAATACATATTTGCATAAATAGGTATTATTAGTAAAATATTTAATACTTTAAATTATGTATAAAATCTAAGTTAAAATTTAGGGAGAAAAAATGGAGTTTCAAGAAAAAATCAATTAATTGGGTTTCAAACGTTGATTTGCTTGGTTAGGCCGTGTTAAGTTCTATAAATTAGTTTTTGACAATTTTACTTACTGCCATAAAAAACTAGCGAAATAATTTTTAATTTTTTGATGATTTAAAAATTATTATCAAATTGATATAATCCAAAAATTAATGATAAAAGATGATTATCAATTTTACTTTAAAATTTATATTAAATTTATTATAACCATTTATTCTTTGTTTTGATTTTTAAAATATTTTACAATATCTACTAAGACACAATTTAGATTATTCGAATATAAAATATACATGTGTATCAGATTTAAAATATGTTATTTATTTGTTTATTGTAGGCCATAACGATTTTTAATAGATTTGTCCCCTTAAACTAATTTCGAGCTAAATAAAAATTTCAAATAAAAAATGTCTGTAAATTTGAAATAGGTAAACAAAAAGGATTCAAACTCAAGCCAAAACAAATAAAAAATATAATCATTTTTTAAATTTTGTTTTATTTAATTTTGTGTCTACCTTTATTTCTATAAATCAGATTTTGGCAATTTTATAATTCAGTTATAACTTACCAAATAAACCGAGTTTTTAGGCCTAATTTGGATATTTTTGATATTTTTGGGCCTACATTTTGGGCCAATAATTTCACTAATTTGGATATTTTGTGCCTAAGCTTTTTACCTTAATTTACCTTAATTTCACTAATAAGGGCCCATTATTAAAACTCGGCTATATCATCACGGTGAGCCTAAAAGTATTAAGACATATATGTTTTAGCTTGAGGTCAGTTTTCTTCTAGTTTTTTCTCAATAAAATTACATCTTCCATCTTATATAGGTTGAACCCACTTTGGTTGAACAAAAATATTTGAACAACAATGCATATTTATTACTGTTTGTAGGAAACAATAAAGAAAATGGTGAATGAAATCAATCAGAGATGGAGGTAAGCCAATCAATCAAATCTATTGTAAATTCTCCTTTTTAAATTGTTAGTTCATTATTTTTTTTATTTGTGTGGTAGTTAATTGATAAGTGTACTAAACTGTTACTTGTTTATTTTTTGTTTATAAATTATTAATATTTTATTAGGATAATACTACAGGTAAGAAAATGAATTCAAATGATATATGTTATTTGTTACAAATAAACCCGTATTTACATTAACTCCACTCATAGCAATATTTGAAATTATCACCTCAACAATGCCAAATACCATGTCATTTGTACCAAATTTTCTTATCTAATTTGGTATGCATAGCACTAATCATTTTTTTATTATAATCATATATGTTGCATTTAATTTCTTTTTTGAATAGGATACTTTTTTAAATATTACTTTTTATTCAATAATTATAAATATATTTTACAGTAAAATCTTTATATTTTTCTTAGTTTATTTAAGTTAGAATATAAAATATTTATAGTAGGAAGAAGGAAAACACGAAGATTCTGACAATCTTGTATGTAGATAATTGTGCTTAGAGTTTTACTATTATAAATGGGACATGCCTTATGATTATTATTATGGTGAACACTCTTGTTTTTAAACATGGATCTACTAATATATAGAATAACATGAAGGTGAGCCTTCAATTCCTCTGGAACTTTTGGAACCTTCTACTGTGTGTTTTTTCTCATCTTCAGAATACCAATGGTCCTGGTAAGCCGACTATGTGAGCTCCAATTTTGGGATTATTTTGATTTGGTTGCTTATTATTTAAGTTACTGTTATAAGTTGTTAGATGATAAAGATGTTGGGTTTATTATCTAAACATGTTCCTGGTACTTTTATTTATTTCTACATTTGAATAAATTATGTACATTTGTGAAGTAGTTGCAAGTTTGTAGTAGTTTGTTAGTCCGACTCTTTTGTTGGGATTTAATTTGAACAAAAGAACTGTTGCTGTGTTTGTGCGAGTCTTTAGCTACTGGCAGTTGTGGCAATCCAGCATGGAGATAATGTAGGAGTGCTGCAGAATAAATATGTTAGTGATGTAGTTTGTTCAGGACTTTCTGTTTAGATCCTAGTTTGTAGGAGTCAATTATTAATCTTTGTTATTTAAGTCTATATAATGTAACCGTAGTAGTAATAAAAGAAGCAGTTCAGCATTATCTTTGTTTTCTCCAGTTTATATAAACACACAGCTATATATATATTGTATACGATTCATAACAGACCTTCAATCTGGTATCAGAGCCAGAAGAATCTGTTTATGCCCAAGTACATGCCTAAGGCACAGTCGATGGAGACGGGTAAGAACAAAGATGGAATGATCAGCTTGAACTATCCCATGTTGACAAGAGCTAATTATACAGCATGGGCTATGAAAATGAAGGTGTATATGCAGGCTCATGGCGTTTGGGATGCAATATCATCTAAGAATCCTAAATCAACGACGGTTGACAATAAGATGGATAAAACGGCTCTGGCAGCAATATACCAGTGTATCCCAGAAGACGTTCTTCTTTCTCTTGCGGACAAGGAGACATCTAAGGAAGCATGGGAGGCAATTAGGACATTATGCCAAGGAGCGGAGAGAGTCAAGACTGCAAGAGCTCAAACACTCAAGGCAGAATTCGAGTCCATGACAATGAAAGACTCAGAATCAGTGGATGACTTCTCCATGAAGTTGAACAACCTGGTCACAAATATACGTGCACTAGGAGAAGAAGTGACAGAAAGCTATGTGGTAAAGAAATTACTACGAGCGGTACCCTCTAAATTTTTACAAATCGCATCTACTATAGAGCAGTTCGGGGATCTCAGTGTAATGACAATGGAGGAAACCGTGGGGTCGCTGAAGGCTCATGAGGAGAGAATTAAAGGACAACCCGAGACAGGGGGAGGAAAATTATTGCTGACTAGGGAGGAATGGATTGAACGTGAAAGGGAAGACGAGAGCAAATTATTGCTAACAAGAGATGAATGGATGAGACGCTCAAATAAAGGAAATCCTGATACTTCACAAAAGAACAGAAGTAAGGAATACAATCGAGGTGCTCGAGATAAAAGTAAGGTTCGCTGTTTCAACTGTAGCGCCTATGGTCATTATGCAGTTGAATGTAAGAAACCCAGGCGAGAAAAAGAAATTAAGGAGGAAGCTAACATGATACAGATTCCAGACGACGAACCTGCACTATTGGTGGTGGAAAGCATGAAAGAAAAGAACGGAACACTAATGATCAATGAAGAGCAAGTAATGCCCTGGTTAAACCACAAAGGTACGAAAGAGATAGAGTCAAATCTGTGGTACTTGGACAACGGTGCCAGTAACCACATGACTGGACAATTCTCAAAGTTCAGAGAGATAGACACTAAGGTAACAGGACAGGTGAAATTTGGCGATGGATCGATGGTTCAAATAAAGGGTAAAGGATCTATAATTTTGAAATGCAAGAACGGAGAAAGTAGAGTTCTGAACGAGGTATATTATATTCCTTCACTTCGAAGTAATATTATTAGCCTTGGACAGCTTTCGGAAAATGGGTACAGGATAATTATTAAAGGTGAAAATCTTTGGGTACACGAAGACAAGGGTGATCTATTGATGAAGGTAAAGCGATCGCCCAATCGCCTGTACAAAATCATCATAAACAGCAGTGAGTCAATGTGTCTTGCAGCAAGGAGTGACAACGAAAATTGGTTATGGCACTCACGTTTGGGCCACGTTAATTTTAAGGCCTTGAAACTTATGAGTGCTCAAAACATGGTGCTTGGAATGCCTAAAATTCAACCAACTAACGATGTGTGCACCGGATGTTTAATGTCGAAGCAAGCGAGAAAGGTATTCCCTCAAAAATCAAGCTTCACTGCCAAAAAGACACTCGAGCTAGTCCATGGTGACCTGTGTGGACCTATCACGCCATGTACTCCAGCAGGTAACAAATAGGTATTTGTTTTAATCGATGATTATAGCAGAGTAATGTGGACGTATCTTTTAAAAAATAAGAGTGAGGCATTCGATGCATTTAAACGTTTTCGTGTTTTAGTTGAAGATAGTCCAGAAAAAAGGATCATGACTTTTAGAACAGATAACGGAGGGGAATTTACTTCCAGGGAATTTACTCAGTATTGCGAAGAAGCAGGAATAGTCAGGCATTTTTCAGCTCCCTACTCTCCCCAGCAGAATGGTGTAGTGGAGAGACGTAACAGAACCTTGATTGAGATGGCGAGGTGCTTGTTGAAGGAAATGAATTTACCCAATTATTTCTGGGGGGAAGCCGTCCGTCATGCCACATATTTGATCAACAGACTCCCGACTCGTGCTGTAACCGGAATTACTCCCTATGAGGCTTGGTCGAAGGAAAAACCCCATGTTGAACATCTCAGAGTATTTGGTTGTGTGGCTCATGTAAAGGTTCCAACTGCAAATTTAAAAAAACTAGACTCCAGAAGTAAGACAATGGTCTATCTCGGAAAGGAAGCTGGCACAAAAGCATTCAGAATGTATGATCCAGAGAAGGAAACTATTTGTGTAAGTCGAGATGTTGTGTTCGAGGAGGGGAAAACATGGAACTGGTCAGAAAGCTCGAAAGATATGATTAATGCACAACTGGGATCTTTTATTGTGGCGATGAATAATTTAGTGACATCCAATGAGCTCAATGAAAATGGAGAAGAAGCAGCAAGTTCCACTCAAAGAACATCCAACCAAGGTGATGGCTACAGTGATCATACCACAATCGATGATGTGTCTGACACAATTTCTGGAAGTGATACCGAAAGGTCACCGGAATCTGCTGGTTCTGTTACAAGTTCAGAATCAAGTGTCGAGCCTCGAAAATACAGGCAATTAAGTGATATCTATAATGAAAGTGAACCCATTGAATTGGAGGACGAAGAGTTGTACTTGATGGGTTTAGATGAACCTGTAAATTATACTCAAGCTTCAAAGGTGACTGAATGGATGGAAGCTATGAAAGTTGAGATGAATGCTGTCGAAAGAAATGGGACTTGGAAGCTAACGGAACTGCCTCCAGGACGTAAACCCATTGACCTGAAATGGATTTACAAGATTAAGAGAGATGCAAATGGGAAGATTGTCAAGCATAAGGCCAGAATTGTTGCCAAGGGATATGTACAGAAATAGGGCGTTGATTTTGATGAAGTTTTTGCACCAGTTACTCGTATCGAGATAATAAGGCTACTTCTTGCTCTTGCTGCAAAGGGTAATTGGGAGGTGCACCACCTTGATGTTAAAACGGCCTTTTTAAATGGTGAAATCAGGGAAGAGGTTTATGTCAGGCAACCTGAAGGATTCGTTAAGCCAGGCAAGGAACATCTGGTTTACAAACTTGTTAAAGCCCTGTATGGCCTTCGTCAGGCACCAAGAGCATGGTACGCAAAGTTAAATAAATGTCTAGAAGAACTGGGTTTTGTCAGATGTGCATACGAGCAAGCTGTTTACACCAAAAGTGTGGGAAATGAAGCTTTGGTAATTGGCGTTTACGTAGATGACATTCTAGTGACTGGAGTAAGTTTGGCAGCCATCACAGAATTTAAAAAGCAAATGGCTCAAGTCTTTGATATGAGCGACTTAGGAAAGCTAAGCTACTACCTTGGTATAGAAGTTGAGCAGGGAAAAGGCTACATCTGTTTAAAACAGACTGGTTATGCGAAGAAAATACTTAATAAAGCTGGTATGTTGCACTGCAATCCAACTAAGGTTCCTATGCATCCCAAGGAAGTCATAAGCAAGGACGAGGGAGGTACAGAAGTAAATCCCACTGAGTTCAAAAGTGTAATTGGTGGCCTGAGATATCTCGTCAATACCAGACCAGACTTGGCGTATGCGGTGGGCATTGTGAGCAGGTTCATGGAAAGGCCAACTATACTACACCAAGCTGCAGCAAAACGCATACTTCGTTATGTGAAAGGGACTCTCGAGTTTGGCCTGATGTATTTGCACAATAAGGAGAATGAGGTGTTGATCGGATACTCAGATAGTGACCTGGCCGGCAACGTGGAAGATAGGAGAAGCACAGGAGGCATGGTGTTCTACCTAAATAATAGTTTGATAACGTGGGCGTCTCAAAAACAAAGATGCGTTGCACTTTCTTCGTGCGAAGCCGAGTTCATGGCTGCGACTGCTGCAGCATGCCAGGCAGTTTGGTTAAAAAGGCTGTTGTCTCAGATTGCAAAAATTAATGTTGGTCCAGTTACTTTGTTCATTGATAATCAGTCTGCGATTGATTTGGCTAAAAATCCGGTATTCCATGGTCGTAGCAAACATATAGATATCCGGTATCACTACATACGCGAGTGTGTGGAGAATGGAGAGATCGAGGTTAAGCACGTAAGAACGGAAGAACAACATGCAGATTCACTTACTAAACCACTGGCTGCTGTTAAGTTTGAGTTTATGAGGAATTTGCTTGGAGTCTACAATTGTGCTCAGACATGTTCAAATTAAGGGGGAATCTGTTGGGATTTAATTTGAACAAAAGAACTGTTGCTGTGTTTGTGCGAGTCTTTAGCTACTGGCAGTTGTGGCAATCCAGCATGGAGATAATGTAGGAGTGCTGCAGAATAAATATGTTAGTGATGTAGTTTGTTCAGGACTTTCTGTTTAGATCCTAGTTTGTAGGAGTCAATTATTAATCTTTGTTATTTAAGTCTATATAATGTAACCGTAGTAGTAATAAAAGAAGCAGTTCAGCATTATCTTTGTTTTCTCCAGTTTATATAAACACACAGCTATATATATATTGTATACGATTCATAACATACCTTCATCTTTTATATTTTCTTGTATGCACTGATTTCAGTTTAATCCCAATAGAAGTTTTACTCAGAAATATGTACATTTTGTCCTATAATCAGTTTAATCTCTACATCTGGTATTAGAGCTCTCTATTCTTTCCTCTACTTGACTCATATCTCATTGGCATAGAAGATGGCTCAGTCGAGTAAGCACAAGGAAGGGCAGATTGGGTTGAGTTTTCCCATGCTAACAAAGACAAATTATACTGCTTGGGCAATGAAGATGGGGGTATTCATGCAAGCACATAGCGGGTGGGAAGCAATCGATCTTAGGGATCCAAAGGCTGCTGTGGAAAACAAGATCGATAAGCTAGCTTTGGCTATGATATATTGGAGTATTCCAAAAGAATTGCTGTTGACGCTTGTAGAACGAAAAACCGCAAAGGATGCCTGGGAGGCAATAAAAATGGTGTCACTAGGGGCTACAAAGGTTAAACAAGCAAAGGCTAAAACACTTAAATCTGAATTTGAATCTATAAATCTGAAGGTCACAGATCAACTAGATGATTTTTGCATGAAATAAAATGGCCTGGTTGCGAGAATCAAGGCACTTGGAGAGACTATTGGAGAAGAATACGTTGTGAAAAAAATGCTAAGGGCGCTGCATGCCAAATTTTTGAAAATAGCGTCAGCTATCGAGCAATTTGGAAACATTAAAACTATGTTAGTTGAAGAATTAATAGGCTCGCTAAAAGCTCATTAGGAATGACTATCTAGTCAAGGTGATAGCAAAGAAAAATAACAACTCCTGTTGACCGAAGAGAAATGGTCACGACGTGAGAACAACACTAGAAAGCTCCTGCTTACACGCAAGGAATGGTTGTGAAGGCCGAACAGAGATGGGTCTCAGGTTGGAAATTACCACCGTGATAGAGACAATCAGGATGGTCGAAGACGAATTGACAGAGGCAAAATAAAATATTTCAAATGTGGAGCCTATGGTCATTTTTCCGTTGAATGCAGAAAGCCAAGGAGGGACAAAATACAACGTGGAGAAGCCAATCTAACACAAACATATGACGATGAACCTGCACTCCTAATGGCCATGAATAATGAAGGTTAAATTTGGCGACGGATCTCTGGTACAAATCGAGGGTAAGGGCACAATAAGAATTGTTTCAAAAAATGGCGAGACACGAGCACTACAGGATGTGTATTATATACCCACACTGAAAAGCAATATTATTAGTCTGGGCCGCTTTCCGAAGAAGGAAATCGAGTGGTATTGAATGGAGAAAACTTGTGGATCTATGATAGTTGTGGGACGATGGTTATGCACGTAAAACGCTCTCCAAATTATCTCTACAAAATACGCATTGAAGACAACAAGGAAGTTTGCTTACTTACAAAGGAGGAAGAAAAGGTATGGTTATGGCATGCACGCCTAGACCACGTCAATTTGAATGTAATGCAGCTGATGTCTAGGAATCAAATGGCACATGGTCTTCCATCCATAAATCAACCAAAAGAGCTTTGTAATGGGTGCATTATGTCAAAACAATCATGTAAGACTTTTCCTACTCACTCTCATTTTACATCTAAGCATGCATTAGAATTAATACATGGGGATCTTTTTGGGCCTATTTAACCTTCTACTCCTGCTGGCAATAGATAATTCATGCTATAAGTAGATGATTACACTCGTATGATGTGGATTTACATGCTTAAATCTAAAAGTAAGGCATTAAATTATTTTAAGAAGTTCAAGTTACTGGTCGAGAATAACTCTGTAAAACAAAGCATTCAGGTGTTCTGTACTGATCGTGGTGGGGAGTTTTGCTCCAAAGAATTTGATGAATTTTCTGAACAAGCAGGCATTTTGAGGCATTATACTGCGCCCTACACAACACAGCAAAACGGTGTAGTAGAGCTCCGTAATCGTATCGTGGCAGCAATGACTAGAAGCTTGCTCAAGGAAAGGGGGGTTCCTGCACAAGTCTGGGGTGAGGCTGCAAGACATGTCGTATACATCTTAAACAGGCTCACAACTCGAGCATTCTCACACATAACTCCGTATCAGGCATGGTGTCGTCACAAACCATCTTTTGAATCTCTGAAAATTTTTGGTTGCATCTCTTATATGAAAATTCCAGTCGTGTTCACTCACAAACTCGATGATAGAAGTAAAATATTAGTTCACTTTGGACGAGAACCAGGAACCAAGGCGTATCGATTGTACGACCCAGATTTCGGAAGAATTCATGTAAGCAGAGACGTTATTTTTAACGAAGGAAAAGGTTGGAACTGGGATAAAGGTGCAAATCAAACCGCTGATAGGTGCACTCAAATCAACGCTTCCCAAGTTCAAATTGATTTTGACATTAACACACCAAAAATATATGAGCAACACGCACCAGCAAATTTCGAGTCTTTCAGTGAAGGTTATAACTCCGAAAGTGCTGCCTCACCAGAAACACCATTCATACCAAGGTCTGTTTCTTCATCTGACGTTACAGGAGACTTGAGTTCTAGTGGTTCCAGCACTGATAGTGAACCAAGACATATGAGAGAACTCTCAGACATTTATAGAGTTACTGAGGAAGTTGAAATCGAGGATGAATTGGTGCTATCAAATGTAGATGCACTAATGAATTTTGAACAAGCTGTCAAAACTCAGGCTTGGAGGGATGCGAAGAATACATAAATTACTACTATAAAAAAGAACAAGACATGGAAATTTACAGATTTGCCAAAGGGCCATAAAGCAATCGACTTGAAGTAGGTGTTCAAGTTGAAAAAAGATCAAAATGGAGAGGTAATCAAATATAAGGCTCATTTGGTGGCTAAGGGCTACGTGCAGTGCCATGGTATTGATTATGATGAGGTTTGCAACCCGGTCAAAAGATTAGAAATGGTTCGCTTACTTTTGGCATTGGTAGCCAAGAACGAATGGGAAGTACATCACATTGACGTCAAGTCCGCTTTCCTAAATGGAGTTCTCTCGGAAGAAGTCTATGTTTCTCAACCTAAAGGCTATGTAAAGAAGGGGAAAGAACAAAAAGTTTATAGATTATTCAAGGCCCTATACGGCTTACGACAAGCACCCCGAGCTTGGTACTTACAGTTAAACAAGTGTTTGTTAAAGCTTGGTTTCGTGAAATGTCCCTATGAACTTGCTGTTTACACACGAAAGGATGGGTCTGAAATCTTAATTATGGGCGTCTATGTTTATGATCTAATTATCACTGGCAGCACTATTTCTAACATTGTCAAATTCAAGGGGGAGATGAGTCATGAATTTGACATGGTTGAACTTGGAAGATTGTCATATTACTTGGCCTTGGAGGTCAAACAAGTCAGTGGTTATATGAAACTTAAACAGACTGCATATGCGGCAAAGGTGCTTCAAAATATAGGCATGAGTGACTGTAAGGCTGTGACGTATCCTATGGACTTCAACCTGCAGATCGATGCTGATTCAGATGGTGAACTAATAAATTTAACTCGTTACAAGAACTTGGTTGGAGGGCTAAGTTACTTGGTTTACACTTGTCCTAACATAACATATGCTATAGGAATAGTCAGTCGCTATATGGAAAAACCCACTATAATGTATCTGAGTGCCATAAAGAGAATATGTCGGTATGTCAAAGGTACTCTGCACTACGGTTTGGTATACACAAAGGGACATGGAAACTATATTCTTTCAGGATTTTCTGATAGTGACTTGGCTGGGTGTATGGAGGATAGAAAGAGCACGAGTGGGATGGCAATTTATCTTGATGAAAGCTTAATTTTTTGGGTGTCATAGAAGCAGCGTTGTGTGGCTTTTTCATCGTGTGAAGTTGAATTTATGGCAGCCATAACTGTTGCGTGTCAGGACATATGGTTGTAGCGAGATCTTGTTCAGATCTCAGATATCAAACCAGGTCATGTTGTTATATATATCGATAATAGGTCTGCAATTGATCTAGTAAAGGATCCAGTTTTCCACGGATGTAGTAAGCATATTGACGTGCAATACCATTTTATTCGAGAATGTGTTGAGCAAGGTCTGATCGTAATTAAACATATCAATACAAGTGAGCAGCGCACTGATATCCTAACTAAGGCTTTGTCTGCAGCAAAATTTTAGAAAATGAGAAGCTTGCTTGAAGTGAAGAATTTAGAACATGTTTATACTAAGGGGGAGCATATTGGGTTTATTATCTAAACATATTCCTGGTACTTTTATTTGTTTCTGCATTTGAATAAATTATGTACATTGTAGAGAAAGACTTGGTCTAAAGTACTTGCAAGTTTGTAGGAGATAGTGTAGGACATGCACCTGGGTTTTAGGTAGTAGTTGGTTAGTCAGACTCTTTTATATTTTCTTGTATGCACTGATTTCAGTTTAATCCCAATAGAAGTTTTACTCAGAAATCTTTACATTTTGTCCTATAATCAGTTTAGTCTCTACAAAGGACAGCTTTGAGGGCTTTGAATGACAAAAACCGTTCAAGCCGCCAAAAGGTTTCTAGCTAAGTTGAAAGGTTACTTGATAAGTCGAAAGGTTGCTAGTTACATGGAGGCCGAGTTCCATGTACCAAAAACACCCCTTCATGAATTCGAGTTAACTAATAATCTTAGATAGATGAAGAGTATTGGACAACTCGTTTTAGCCAGACATTCATATACATGGTGGAGGATCTTAAGAAAGACTACAAGAAAAGGGGAAGTAAGATATCAAACATGGTTGAAGAAGGCAAACTTGGTGATGAGGAAATCATCCAACTCCCCCTGAAATTCAGAGATATTGAAAAGGAACTTAGTGACGCAGAATTGAAGAAGGAGAATAAGGAGAAGGACTTGCTAGCATTACCATATGAGCAAGTGGTGGTTGCCGAGAAGATTTGCATAGAGTTATGGTAAATGCAAATGTTTGTATTTTTGTGTGATTTGTTAATTAAAGTATCATGTGTTCCCCACTCTTAAGTAGAAACCATAACTCACATAAATAAATAATACTTATTATATACATTATCAAACTGAACAAGATATCATGTTACCATTATTTTCCCATTCACTACAGAAAACAAGGCAAAAAATGACTAGACTATATCGCTCGTTTTTAGTACCGGCCAAATAAGGTTAATTTTAATTAAATAAGACCGCAAAAATAGTAGTTTTTCCGAAGCAAGTCATTTAAAAAAAGTGTCGTATTTAGAAAAATATGACCTGCTAAATATGATGATATAAATATGACACACTTAATAGGACAGCTTCTTAATATGCGGTCATATTTAGTATATTTGAAATTTAAATTTTTAACAAAAAAATTAAATTTTTCACTCATAAAAATAAACATGACTGTCTTTGGTCATAAATCAAATACGACCGAGTTTTATTGTAATTTAAATACGACCATTTTTCATTGGTACGTAAATATAATCGATGGCCGTTTTACGTTTAAAAATGACAGATTTCGGTTGAAATGTATTTACAACTGTTCTTGGTTGTAACTTTGAATTTTGTTATATAAATATGACTCTATTTCATTAAAAATGATGAATACAGGTTTTTGTTATATATAATATGACCCTATTTTGTTGAAAACTAAGGGCACCTGGTTTATGTTTAATATAAAAATTACGAAATTTTGTTGGAAAGAAGCGAAGTTATTTTTTGTGTAATCTAATTACGACCAAATTTATTGTTATTTATGGTGCATATTAAATTCGACAGGCTTAGTTGATTATTTTCAGCTTAATAATTTGACTCGATTATTTCATTTTGATAATCTCCTAACATTGCAACAAAAAAAAATTGATTATTTCTTGCCATAAAAGTCTCCTAACATTGCAACCAAAATATGCAAAAATAAATTAACTACATTGCATAATAAGTCAGGCAATACATACACCTGTCACAAAATAGTTATCCTAAAGTTAAAAAAATGGCAAACATGATACTGATAGTTAAAATAGTTAAACACTACCAAAAGATTTATAAACAGGCAAAAGATTGCTCAAAGTTCACAAAATTACATTCAAAATCTTCATAATACCAAAAGCAGTTTATAACTCACTAGGATTAAATAACGGGAAAGAGATCTCGACCAAAGTCGATGTCTTCACCTTATTCATCGTTGATGTTGTCGTCCATCATAATCACAGTCTGAGGAGCCTCCTGCAAAAAAATCAGGTACAAGTCAGCTTGAAGAAAGTTCAATTATCATAAAAGAAAGTTAAATAATCCTCATATTGATTTAGATATCAAGAACAAATCTTTATAGTGAAGATTGAAAATGGGCAAAAATCTAACAAAATAGTACTGAAATCAAAACAGTACATTCAAGAAAAAATTCTAAATAAACAAAGTAGTACTTGCATTTTTGAAAGTACAAGAAACTGATTTGAAATTTTCTAACTGAAATTTAGTTTTGTTGATCTCAATGGTCATAAAATCTTGATACGAAAAGCAAATATATTGCAAAAATAAATAATGATGACACACACAAATGCTCCCCAACCTAAATCTAAACTAATCTATCATTATAAACACACGAACATATCATGGTAGCCTTATCTCACCCAAAACAAACAAGCATATTCACTATTTAAAAATAATTGCACACTAAATTACCAAAGTCAGCTAGGAGTGTCGCACTTGGACACATTTGTATCAAAACTTCTTTATTTGCACTCAACAATTTATGAAACTACATATAAGACACCAAGTGCTCATGCTAAGTGTCTAAGTGTAAATGTATTGATGCATTAAATGATATTAAAATATTAAAAAAATTACCTTTAAGATAATCTTGTCATATAAAGGCCAAGCGCAATAGCAGTTGTACACATGTAAAGGCTATCCCTTGAATGCTGACTTAGGTCTAGAAAAGTAGCAGAGGCTAGCTTGTAGATTTCCTTGTCCAGAAAAAAATGTATAACTTCATGTGCAGGTAAAAAAAGACCATTTATTGAACTTCTGCCACGACCTTTGGCATCTTCAAGAAGATCTCAATCGGAACATCTACTCATTCCGTCAAGTCCTTCTTTTTCCTTATCTTGATCAGCTTCTTTGCATGAGGAACAAGTTCAAAATCCCTTTCCTCGGGGCCCTTGCTTCAACAAGCACGAATAGATCATTCCTTTGTTAAAGTTGCATTTGCGTGGGGGCGGTAATACCGGTTACTCAGCAGGGGCGTCAACTCATCATCTAATTCAACTAGCACCTTTTATATTTTTTCCTGCAATATTTTGTGAAAAAACTAAATCCCATGATTCTTCAAAACTGACTCTATTAGTAATAACACTTTGACTTTCAATAAAAATAAATGTATGCATTAAAGAAAAACATAATACATACGTGTTGCTCTATCACAACAGGTTCACTGGAGTCGTAAACATAATTCATAAAATCCTCGTCAGAAATAGGCATCTCGCCCTTTGCCCCACTTTGTTCAACAATTTTCTGTCAATGCAAAATAAATAATCAAATGTTATGTTCACGTTAAACTAAAGCCAAAGAGAAGACTTATTAAACAATTTACAAGTTAGTTGTACCTCTCACCTCTTTTGATATGGTTTCCCCCGGTACGCGACGTAATCTCAACCTTTTCTCGCGCATTCTGGCAGTAGGACATTGTCTTAAATTCTGGACTTCCTCAATGGTCACACATCGAAGCACATACCCAGGGGTAGAGGTAGTAAGGCCTGAATGTTTATCCGTTAATGTCAAGCTCTAGTTCTGCATATTCCCTTTCCAAGAAATGCTGCAACTTCTCTAAAAGTCACTCCCTCTCACCACTAAAATAGTACTTGAACTAAATAAATTCACTATGTGTACAAGATATTTAGTATAAACAAATAAAAAATAATTTTTATATTTTTTAAAATCATTTCAATGATTTAATTCAAGTTATTTTTCTATCAAGCCGATAAAGTTAACAAATATATTAAACTACTTCATATTTTGAACACTACATTTAAATTATTAACAATAAAAATTTAACATTTCATTTAAATTATATCAATTAATATTTCATGTATGTGAGAAATAAACAAACATGATAATCAAAGTATAAGTAGTTGAAAAATGGTACTTACTTCACTTCAAATAGAAGAAAAATGGTAGAAAATTAGAAGCAAAGTAAGTGGAGATGGGGGAAAAGGAAAGTATAGACCAAAACAAAGGGGAGAAGAAAATTCTGGAGTTAATTTTTTGGAGACTAAATTGTACAACCTGGGGTAGTTTTTATAAAATCCACCAAAAATGGTTGCATATTCAACCACCAACAGTTGCTTTTATTAAAATGACCATTGTATTCATATTTAAAGTTGTTTGCTAATTAATTTAAAAGCGACAGGATGGTCACTTTTATTTTCTAATTTCAGACTTCATTATGGGGCAATTTTCCCCCCAAAAACTGGCGGTTACTTTTGTTGATAAAAGCCACCTACTAAAAATCACCGCTAATGGGCTAATATTTAGGTGGCTTATATTTATGCGAGTTGATCTTATTATTAGGAAGCTTACAATTGACTATAAATTAATACATCATTTGTGAAAATTTTTTGTAAAACTTTTTGGGATACCTAGCATTTTCTTTACCACTACTTTTAGATTTCCCTGTTTTCCAGATTGGACGACAATACTTCTTCTAAGCCTAGCATGGGGCCTAATTGGAAGATCAACCTACACAATTGCTCCATTTTCCAGGCCACATAATGGGTTTTTTTCGTAAAAAATAAACAAGTTCACTAAACTAAATACTAAATTTGGAAACAAGTTTGCAGAAGCATCATTCGAGAAAATCAACCAGCATTCTATCCTCTGATCCAGTAAGATCCCGGTCCGACTTGATCCCATCCCCTCTACATTAAAGAGTTAGTTGCATTTTGGACAGGAAATAAGAAATGTAGTGGTCCCTCAGTTCTTTAACCCTATCCTACATGACTCTATCCTACAAAACTTGCAATACTCACTTGTGATGCAAAAAATATTCTATAGATTTATGTGTATGTACTTGGGCATCATCTTTGTTCACTTGTTAATTGTATAATTTTTTTTGCATAATAACATATTTATAGCATTAAAAATATATACATGACATGTTTAGGATATTGGTCACATCAATAAGTAAACATATAGTTTAGTCAGCGTCCAAAAATTAGTGCCCTAGTTAGGCCTTTTCTCCCGAGTCCTACAATAATATTTCATTTAATATAATGAATGGCAAAGAACTATATTGGTTATTAATTTCTTGACTTGGGCTTAATATTATTCGAAAATTGATCTATTTTTAGTTTTGTTAAATTTACCACGTCACATTGCTTACAGAAGCTGGTTAAAGTTATCTTACACTTCATTAACTAATAAAAATTAGAGAGTTGGTCTTTTACTTGTAAATGAGGGATTAAAAGAGAAAAAATGATAAAAATAGCCCATTTTTTGAAATTTTTTAACCAAAATAGACATTGTGAAAAAAGTGGCCAATTTTAGCGGATTGAATACTCCACTGTCAGTTGGGTTTCCCAATTTGTATAAGATACTCCAGTGGTAGTTGGCTATTTCATATATGCGATACTCGACTGACAATTGGGTATCTAATGTAAAGTGAATACTTCACTGAAAGTTGGGTATCCCATCGGCTAAAGTTGGCCAACTTTTCACAAATCCGTCATTTTTGTTAATTTTGTACAAAATTAGGCTAAATTTGTCCTTCACCCATTAAAAGAGGTATTGCTTTTAGCTAGTTACTTTTGGTAGCCACTTTTTTTTGTCAATGGATTTTGTATTATGCAAAATCAAGTTATCACTGTGTTTTTTTTATTTTTTATTAAATTAATGTAATTGATTATTTCTGTGTGCTCACTTTGCAAAAACTCTATTTAAATACAATTTGTAAGAACTTAAACTAGTATTCATTTTTAAATGATAAATTTATTATAGTTAGATATTTTTGTTAGATAACGGGCAAAGCTAAACAACAATAAATCCAGTTATAGATTGGAATAAATTAAAAAATCGGAAGCAATATAATCAATCAGATACTTTACATATCCCCTCAGTTTATAATACCCTTCACGATGCATATATAATTGCAATAACATTCTGGAAAGTCATGTCCTTTTCTAAATAATACACTAACATAATCGTGTTTTTTATTCGTACCAATATATGATTTCTGAATTCAATTCGGTTTTTAGGGATGTACGCAGTTAGTGAAACCGAAACTCAAGCTAGTGAGAGCCAAAATAAAGTTAGCGATACTCAAAAAAAGAAAAAAGTGTTATGGAGGTGTGAACTTTTAACTAAAACTTTTATAGAATGAGGAATTTAGCGCTAGTGGTAGGATTAATAGCAACCTTATACCACCTACATGGATAAAAATGGGAGAAATTCGTAATAAAACCCACAACTTTGAGGTTGACCCTAGACAAATGAGAAATCGATATGATTATTTAGGATCTCCATATGTTGCTTGGTGTCTACTCAAATTTAAAATTTGGAATGATTATAATCTAACAACTAATACATTCATGTGTAAAGCTGATCTCATTCTTCATGTGTGAAGTTGATGAACGGGATCAACTTGAAAATGTACTTTTAATTTATATTTAATAAAATTTAGATATCACATTTTAAACCAAATTAACTCTATTCTTTATTCTACATGACACCTTTGAGTGACCCTGAACTTTGTACCCATTTTTATGATGGAATACGCGAGTTGGTGGATGAGGACTTAACTTTAAGAAGAATAAAAATGTTGATTTGACTAGTGACATGGAGATTCCTAGAACCGAAGAAGTGCAGTCAAATATCTCGTATACGGTTATGGAACAAAATCTAAAGAAAAAACTTAAAACATTACCAAAAATGACAAAATATACAAAATTCGAGGTTGATATGACCAATGCACATAAACTTATGGTATGGTTGAGGAAAATAGTGGACCATATATCACTTAGGTATTTGTGATTTTAGTATAATATTCATATTTGACTGGGGTGAGGTATTAAAAGAGGTCGCATTCTATCCTGATTCTGGATATCTGGTTCCCCAATAAAGTATGTATCTCTAAATATTTTTAAATGATATAACATTAATATTTTTAAATAAAGAATAATTTTGGATATTTTTTTGATATTAAATATTATGGTTCTGATGGAGCTTATACAAACACTCATGGTTCTTTAACCTCATACTCTAACACAAGATATTGGTTAGCAGATTCATGCCCATGCAAAATTAAGAAATGTTATCGAGCGCGCGTATGGTGTGTTGAAAGTAAGATTACCCATCGTAAAATAGATAGATCCATATTTATATTCTAAACAACAAGATACTCTCATTGCCTGCACTGCTTTTCATAATTTTATAAAAAAGGAAATTAGAAGATGACTAATTTGATCAGTGCGATCAAAATAGTGATGAAGAAGAAAATGATACAAATTTGGAGGGACCAATAAATTTAACATAATGGGGATCTCAAGCCGCATAGTTCAATAGTGATGAAGAAGAAAATGATACATATTTTGAGGGATCAATAAATTAAAAATAATGAGGATCTCAAGCCACTTAGTACATGAATGATCTTCGCGATCATATTGCTTCAAATTTGTGAAAGTATACCTAATGATTTTTTTTAAAATTTTCAAAGAATTATATTTTGTAATAAAAATTATATGTGATAATGATATTCTTTTTTATTTAATCTGTCACCATCCAATTGAAAATAACTCTCTTTCTTTCTCTCATTTATTCACGCAACATCTCACACTGGCCAAATGTGTTCTCGAAAGTTAGTTCAATCACTCAATAGTCTCACATGATTTAATATGAATTCATATCATATGAATGTATATAGGTGAGTATGACTAATGGAGTGTTTAAAATATAATAGACTTTTGACTATGAAAGTTTCTTTCTCGAATCAATTCCAACATCATCTCATACCGTTCAAATGTCTTCTAGAAAGTGAGTTTTCTCAATAGTCCCAGTTGATTTAATATTCACTCACATTATATGTATATATATAGTTGAGTATGACTAATGGAATGTTAAAAATACAATATAATTTTGACTATGAATATAATAGAAGTGTATAGGTTATTCTAGATTATTCTATATTTTGTATGATCTAATCTCTACAACTATCCGAAGAGTGTTCTAGTGTCTTTTTTGAAACCTAGCATTTAAGCAAGAGTCTTTTTAAATATAGCCACTAAATAAATTTCTAGATCTTTTCGTGGATTATATAAAGTTATTTCAAAAAATATAATTTATATAAAATAACACTTCTCCTAAATATCCAACAAAGTAGTATCAAGAGCTAGAGATTATGGTTGCATTATTGTCTTAAAAGAGATTTGTTTAAAGTCTTGTTTACTTCGAAGGAGAATTTGACTAAGATTTTGTGATATCTGGAAAATACATTGTGACATATAGAAGTACACCCTATGAGGAGCAAAGATGGACTAGAAAATAAAGTGCCAAAGGTTCTCGTTGTCATCAAAGAAGCCCTCTTTTATTTGCTAGTAGTCATGGAAGCCTTGTGTTATTTTCAAGCACAACTTGGATAAATTTTTGTAATGCCCGCTTAAAGCATGTTTGGCATATAAACGTGAATCTATTACGAGCAAAGCTCATGTGATTAATTAAGTTCGTGTATGGGAACGTGCGTAGTACAATAAAATTTTAGTGATAATAGCAGTATATGAGAAAAAAAAGAGGGAATGTGTTAAAAATATAATGTTACATCCATTAAATGTCTCTAGATTCATCTACACATATGTGAGAAAATTAAAGGCACATGTATTCGTACTTTATTAATTCAATGTATTGGTCTACAAGCATGTATTATATAGAATGACGTTTATAATTTGTAGTGAGTCTTGAACTATAACATTTATATAAGTGTCTAAACCTTTCTATAAAGTCTTGTGAAGATCATTGGAATAAATATAAAAAAATTAAGTAAAAAATATGTTTTGTTCAAATGTAAATGTGTGTGAGTCAGCATCAAAGCGATTATTTTTTCTTAAATCATTCTCTTGTTTGAGTGAGTGAGAACTTTTCTTCCATCATGGAGATTTTTACTAATGTGTATATGAAGTCCAAAAAAACTAGGGAATGAGGTTTTATACGCAGTTTCCTAATGATTTGCACATACTTTTGTTGCACTATCACACATGTGCAACCATCGATTGCATGTTCATCATTTCCATTACTTGGATGCTTGTAGTAGTGAAACTTGGGCGGTCTTCAAATCATCGGAATGTGGGTACCCAGCACTCGCATCTGGTATACGCCCAACACTTGCATCTGGTATACACGTATGGTGCAAGAATTCGTGTATAGACAGGGTACCCATCACTCGTATCTGGCATACGCATGTAATGTGCACACACGGGAACATGTATGTTTGTGTGGGCCGTGTTTCAGGTCTTATTATTTTGGGCTATGTTTAAGTAAATAGTTATATGTTGTTTTCACAGGAAGAATCACCTCTACATATTTTTTTATAGGTTTGACAACCAAGATCCACTATCCATCCCTAATATATTTACACTTTATTTCACTGAGGGGTCATTTGTTCCCCTAAGTCAAAAAGAATATATAAAATAAGATCTTCACTTTCAATAAATTAGTTATCATATACATTACTATGTTAAATATAATATGCACATATTGAAAATTAATAGATGATGCTAGTTACTACCGAGTTATCCAGTTGTACAGATATAATGCCGCTCTCGCAATGACAAACCCAGTTATGTTCTCCAGTTTCGACATCCACTATCGCAGCTCCAAGG